>NC_090254.1:21550531-21678031 GCF_037325665.1 Littorina saxatilis
GCCTCCTAATCGGAAGGTTGTGAATTCTAATCTTGGCAGCGGCCGCCTGGTGGGTTAAGGGTGGAGATTTTTCAGATCTCCCAGGTCAACTAAGTGCAGACCTGCTAGTGCCTTAATTATTCCCCTTCGTGCATGTATATATGAAAGCACAAGACCAAGTGCGCACGGAAAAGATCCTGTTATCCATGTCAGAGTTTGTTGGGTTATTGAAACACAAAAATATACCCAGCATGCTTACCCCGAAATCGGCGTATGCTGCCGAATGGTGGGGTAAAAACGGTCATACACATAAAAGTCCACTCTGCAAAACATGAGAGAATGTGAAAGTTTCTGCCCATGAACGAAGAAGAACTGTTAACATTAACAAGACAGAAAATGTTCAACTTCAAACATCTTTGTTCTCAGGCATGTGAAGTCACTTCAAAGCATTCCTTACAATCAGTACGAGCATCAAGCAATTAAAAGGACCATTAGCTACATTTTGATGGTGATAATGTCAGACACCTGAGGTCAGAGCGTTGAATAATATGATTGAATGTCGTGTGTACCTGTGGATGCCCGGTGATTGCCTGTGCACTGATGCATTCAGCCAAGTTCTTGTCAAGGTTTTGTTATAAGGATTTAAGGCCAGCATTGAGGCATAAAAACACAGAAGTGTTTGTGTGGTTGTTGTTTTTGTGTGTGTTTTGTTGTTGTTGTTGTGTGTGGGTATTTTTGGTTGTGTGTGTGGGTTGGTTTTTTTTTGGGGGGGGGGGGGGGTGGTGATGGGTTGTAGGAAGTGGGGCATGCATGACTGGGTGATTTGGAAATCATTTATATATTTTCAGTAGAATGTTCACATTTAAGCGGTTATAATGGCCTTGATAAGGGGAAATGATTTGCTGATGCAAAAAGGTGCATTGTTGGCAGTTAAGAGAGAGAGAGAGAGAGAGAGAGAGACAAACAGAGAGAGAGATAGAGAGGCAGACAGTCAGAGAGAGAGAGTTAAGTTCTTCTTCTTCTTGGCGTTCGCACGATCAGTCCAGCACTGGTGATAAATGTTGTCGTAGAGTTAAGTTGAAAAAGGAGAGACTGCCAGGGAAGCTAGTAGAGAAAGAATTTTTTTTTTAAACTGTCTTCGAGCCCCTACAGAATCCCTACACTAAGTTCACCATTCCCTTTCCCTCCATTTTCCTCCTCAGCCTTGTGTTGACCTTAGGTTCAGTGATGCTAAGCTAATGGTGTTGATGTGACCTTTTCTCTGTAAAGGTGTGCAAAGAAAAGCAGGTCTGACACACACACTCACGCAGACAATGGGCAGCAGGATTGTTTGGCTTGCCCAACTTGTAGCCAGCAGGCTTGCGTTCTTGGCATGCATGTGTACATGTGCTCCGCATGTTGTCTTGACCGTGTAAATAAATACAGAAATGTTTTGCTTACATAGGATGTTGGTCATTTCATGTGCGCACACCCCCGGGCCCCCTCTCCCCCCATGAAGAAACACAATACACTTGGCATACATTCATTGGTGGGCATGTTTTTGAGAGAAACGTATACTGTCTTGACGGTGTAAACAAATACGAAAATGTTTGATTGTATTGTACAAGTATTGATAGTTTTAGTACATCTGTAGGTATTTGTTCATATGTCCGAGAGTTGCATACCTGGCATTTATGTAGACAAGTTGGTCCGGGGATGAAACACTGGCATTATCTTGACCTATCAGTAAATACAGGAATGTTTGCTTTTCCAGTACATTGACAGTACTGTCACTGACGGTGAATAGATTCATTATTTGGTGACATATATGAAGAAGAATAATGCTATACAAAAACTCCTGCCAACAGGAGAACTCTTGGATATCTTTGGCCTCTTGTTGGCGGTCATGATACTGATGGGACACTGCTGATTATTTCACCGGAATAAATCAATCCATCATTGAAATATTTTTTATTAAATATAGTAGATAATTATTATATCTTCATTTGGTTTAAACAAAATTTTATTCAGAATTTCTTCGCACGAACATTTCGAAACACACAACTAGGACACGCACTCAAGCAAATATCTTCATTTGTTTTAACATTTTTGAATTGAAAATTGTATCAATCCCTTTCTTTTAGACACAGCTAAAAGATGAATCTTCACTCCGTACATCTGTGGTTGAAGTAAAAACATTGTTAGTGGGCTTCATTACAATGGGTTTTATTTGTCTATTTGTCTGTTTTTTGCTTTCACCTTTAATTGGTATTTTAAAGGAGAAACTCTCCTGCCAACAGTAGGTGTTGGATTAATTTGTACCGCCTGCGTAGTTCTACAACCCTTTTCTCTTTACCAACACTTTAGGGGGGTTCAGTTTTAATGCCTCATCAGGAAAAACTTCAGCTTGTATTTAAACGTCATTGTCTACATTAGTCACACACCCTCAGGGTTTGTCGTGCTGTGGGTATAATTACACAATGCAGTTGCCTGGGTGCAGTCCTTGTAAGGTTAACCAGCTAAATGAAATGTGATGAGCAGTGTTTAAAGAATGACAGTTTAGGTATGGCATGTTACAGTTTCAACCAAGCCTCTGCTGTGTTGTGTGCAAGCGTGTCTTCATCTGTGTGTGTGTGTGTGTGTGTGTGTGTGTGTGTGTTACATGCGCACCCACAGGTGTGCTGAAGATCTTTTGATTTTACAATAATATGCTTCTATCTATCAATATCAGCCCTGTCCATCTGTCAGTCTGTATCTTTCTCTCTTTTTGCTTGTATTAGTGTTTGGGAGGGGGGGCAGGGATTAGAGTGGGAGCTAGCTAGGCCCCGGATTGGAAAAAAGCTGATTTTGATTCGTTCCGCCTATTACCGTGACCACTGGACTGTCCCAGTGAAAGTTTTCAACAGTCATGAGATGAAAAATCCAACTCAAATCAACCCAAATAAACAAGAAGAAAAAAGTCAGAAACCCCCATAATTCACACAACAAAAATGTACACCGACAGCTCTATCAGTATCAAACTGCGTATTTGGCATACTTGCCCCTTTTCTGTGGGTCCTTAGCATTGTGGTTTCAGGCATAAGCCACATAACAATGCCAGAGAGAGAGAGAATGCAGGAGAGTGGGCGCGGCACAATAGGGATTGGGTGAACTTGTGTACTAGAAAACATCTGTTGAGAGGCTTTTAGGAAGAAGGAAAAGACAAGCAGGAAATTGGGGCAAACAAATAAATTGACTTCATGGCCACACTGAGCTTGAGGGAATTACTGGGAGTGGGATTTCAGTGCTGTAATATAGTATTGGCCTTTAGAATTAGGCTTGGTTCACAGATGACTATTAACTTGTCTTAGTGATACTTTAATCTGGCCTATAAAACGTCCTCTTTTAAGATCTCCCCATCCCATTTAACCTGTTTGCTGCCAGTAAATATTCATGTGCATAAGCAATACCCATATTGACCTGAATTGACAACCTTGATGTCTTAAATGTCATACACCACATACACACGGTGACACCCATTGTTAGTTTGTTGTTTTTCTTCTTCTTTTGTTGTTGCCCGTTAAAGCAAGTTACCAATGGTGTCCGCTGATGTTCTACAGACAGTGAGACCCCCCCACACACACACATTTAGAAGAGTTGATATTTTCTGAGTTCCAGTGTTTTTACCTCTGTAAATGTATCTCCATTTTTAAACTCCTTCCATTTTAAGGCCATATTTTCTCATATTTGTGAAGGTCTGTCACTTAACACACCCCCACCCCCCCCACACCCAAAAAAAACCCACAAAAAAACTCGCACAAAACCAAATGAACAAACACTAAGTGTAACTGAGTTGTACAGCAAGAGACTCAGCTGTACATTTTTTTTGGTCCAGGGTAAGAGTGATTTTTAGCTTGTAAACAGAGCTAAGGTCTTCCAGTGGTGGCAGTGTTTATCTTGGAAGAATTCAAGGGTCTTGTGATTTATTAACCCAGCTACTTTGGGCAATTATGCAGGGTTGCTATTTAAAACAATTTTTTTTATAGATTGTGTGCGTGAGATTTATAGTCAGAGTGCAGTGTGTTACAGGAAATTTGTAAAGAAACCTCAGGGACATTGTTCTTGGTGTGTGCCTGTGGGTACGTGGTGCGTGCATGTGTGTGGCTGCATGTGTGTGAATGCAAGCACATGCACGGCTTCTTTTTTACTACAACAAGGTTACACCTGTTTCTAATGGTTACCAGGATGGGCCTATTGAGATCAGATCTTTCAGTCACGAAATAAATTTGAGACTCAAAAATGTTTTCCCTTTTCCTTGTAAACAGGATATAACTGCCGTGTCTTTTGGTTTGTATTTGGAGTCTCATATTTTATCAGTTAGCTGTAACATAATTATAATGCACCCTTTGTAAGATAACACGTTGGGAAAGAATGTTCTTTTCATTGCAAATGCAGGATCTCAAAAAGTGGGATTTTATTGACTCAGCTTGTCCATTGTTGGAAATTGTCATTAATCCCTGAATTGCAAATTGTGTAATTGAACAGGCGGTGTCTGTCACCCACACACGTACACACACACACACCCACACACGTACACACACACACCATTCTCTTGAAGATTCCAGTTCTGTATCCTGATAAGCTGACCCAAATGCACAGCTAACATTTTCCTGCATTATAAATTTCAGGTTTCACTTACATTTCTCTCCGTTCTTGACAGATTCTGGAGTATGTAATCTCTAAAGACTTACTTGCAGACCACATATGATTATGTACCTGGCTGCCCTATAAATGCACCTGAGTATTAGAGAAAACAGGTGTAGCCAATTCTCAGAAACTCTTTCTTCCCTCTCCTCACTGTTGCTCCCACTTAGGGAGAATTTGGCATGATTATAGATACACTTTTGATAACCTTTACTGTATGACCTTTTTAATGAGGGTGATTCAAGGCTAATTAGAGAGGATGATCATTATTAAGTTGAGATCAAGAGTTCTGCTCTTTTGATTAATCATTTTTTGTCTTGTAGGAAAGGGATTTGTACATGGCATCATAATTTAAATCTGCTTGAACTTCGTGTGGCATGGAAGCCTTGAGAATAGACTTTACATTGCCTACTCTTTTATCATGCTTAAATCCTAAAATTAGAAATGAAAATAAGCAGGAATCAATAACTCTTTAGAAAGGAGGTAGGGGAGGGGGCTTAATTCAGATTTGTCTTGTTATTCACAGTTTTTGTTTGTTTGTGAATTAATTTTTGTCTAGAGTAATGAAAAAAATAATTCTAAGAAATACTCAATGAAGCAGCCATTAGTGTTTTATTGACAATGACCAGCTACTGTGAGTGGTGTTCACTGTTGATTTTTTCACACACACAAAAAAAACAAACACTTTTGTTCTTATAAATTGAGTGATGGTTTATACTGTCCAAAAACTTCAGATACTGGTTAGGTTGTAATCAATTGACACACACAAAGAAACATTAACATTATAACAAAGAAGTAAACAGACAAGCAAACAAAGTAAAACCACCAAAACAAGGACATCTTTTAACTACCCCCCGCGGGATAGGGGGAGTCCCATATTGGTTGGGACTAGAAAGAATTTACCGGATGCTACCCAGCAGGTCGTAAGAGGCGACTGAGGGTTCTGTTTCTTCTCTTCTTTTGTCTTATTTCTGCCTTACCAGTCCTTTCACCTATATTTCCTTCCAAGAAAACTCTCCCTACTATTCCCTGCAGTTTTCCAATTCTTTTCTTGTTGTCTTATTTCTACCTGACTGGATCCATCACCTTTATTTCACTTACCAAAAGTCTTCTTTTCCACATCCTTATTTCTCTGCACCCCGCATGTCGTATGAGGCGACTAACGGATTCTGTTTCTCCTTTTACCCTTGTTAAGTGGTTCTTGTATAGAATATAGTCAATGTTTGTAAAGATTTTAGTCAAGCAGTATGTAAGAAATGTTTAGTCCTTTGTACTGGAAACTTGCATTCTCCCAGTAAGGTCATATATTGTACTACGTTGCAAGCCCCTGGAGCAATTTTTTGATTAGTGCTTTTGTGAACAAGAAACACTTAACAAGTGGCTCTATCCCATCTTCCTCCCCCCCTTTCCCCTATCCCATCTCCCCCCTTTCCCTCGTCGCGATATATTAACCTTCGTGGTTGAAAATGATGTTAAACACCAAATAAAGAAAGATCTTTTAACTGAAGAGCACTATGAAAATGTCCAGAACTGATCTATGCAGTCAATGGGCCTTCTCTTAGCATTAACCTTGAGGATGGGTCGTGGGGATTGGAAACAGGTGCAACCAATTTGTGGCCCCTACTAGCCATTGTTTGGTCCTCCCTTAGGGGATGCTTCTTTTTACCTGTACAACACTCTCTGTCTACCTGCTGCCTTCGTTTACCTACCTGTATCTGACACCTGTCTCTTTTTCAAAGGAGGTGCATTTGGTACTGAAGGCATTATGCTGCACAGGCACAAGATTGTGGTATCTTTTTTATATTGACACATGCAGACACAGACGCAGATGTTGTTTTAGTGTTGAAATTTGGTTTCGTGTTTAAGTATAAAACTGACAGAATAATTTGTCCATAGATTTTTGTTAACTTTCCTTGCACTTCCTTTTGTTCTGTCAGCACAATAGATAAACTAAAATATTATATATTGAGATTTGCTTGTTTCTCCTTCTTTTGATTTCTTTTATCACACAATACACTCATTTCAGAGTAAGAAATTAGTAAAATATCTGCATATACACCAAAATATCATACATAAACTAAAGATTTTCTTGTTTCTCCTTCTTTTGCACTCTTAGTCTTAGCACATGCTACACTGATCATTTCAGGGTAACAGCTCTTCCCAAAAATTAAAATGACGCAGTAGCATGATAGTATTCTCATTATTCAGATTGTTGTTGCAAGATAAGATTCTTAATTTTTAAAGTACGCAGTTCTAAAGATTTTGTAGAGCTTCAACAGCAGACAGTGACTCGAAGACACTGATGCATCTAACTAAAGACTTGCACTATCTGTTTAGTAC
Organism: Littorina saxatilis; assembly: GCF_037325665.1. Lineage (NCBI taxonomy): Eukaryota > Metazoa > Mollusca > Gastropoda > Littorinimorpha > Littorinidae > Littorina > Littorina saxatilis. Next base: position 21,557,513 of record NC_090254.1, read on the forward strand.
CAACAGAAAGAGTGAATCACTTCACTATCAGTGTACTAACCGCCCACCTCCTGGATACCTTGCATTTGTTAGGTTTCTAACTTTCACCGGTATTCGATTTACCTGTGCTCAACTCTATTTTGAGAACTATTTCGTTCTAGTTTTTTTCACCTGCAGTCTCTTGTTGCATATCTATTTTGAGAAGTCGGACTGCTATCTTATAAAATTCCAAGGGGATCATTCAACAGTTTCTCTGTCTGCAAGTGGTATTGCTGTCTGAAATCAGTCTCAGCTCTTTTGGGAGGAGCGCTGACTATTATCATTTGAATAGACTTGTGATCGACAAGAAGAAGAAAGAACAAGTCGGGTAAGGCGAAATTACTACATTTAGTCAAGCTGTGGAACTCACAGAATGAAACTGAACGCACTGCATTATTTCACATGGACCGTAGTCCGCCGCTCGTGCAAAACGCAGTGAAACTGATGAGCCTGTTTAGCGCTGTAGTGGTTTCGCTGTGCTGCATAGCACGCTTTTCTGTACCTGACTCTTCGTTTTAACTTTCTGAGCGTGTTTTTAATCCAAACATATCATATCTATATGTTTTTGGAACCAGGAACCAAAAAGAAATAAGATGCAATTGTTTTTAAATCGATTTCGGAAATTTTATTTTGATCATAATTTTTATCTTTTTAATTTTCAGAGCTTGTTTTTAATCCGAATATAACATATTTACATGTTTTTGGAATCAGAAAATGATGAAGAATAAGATTAACGTAATTTTGGATCGTTTTATAAAAAAAAAATTATTTACAATTTTCAGATTTTTAATGACCAAAGTCATTCATGAATTTTTAAGCCACCAAGCTGAAATGCAATACCAAAGTCCGGCCTTTGTCGAAGATTGCTTTACAAAAATTTCAATCAATTTGATTAAAAAATGAGGGTGTGACAGTGCCGCCTCAACTTTTACAAAAAGCCGGATATGACGTCATCAAAGACATTTATCGAAAAAATGAAAAAAACCATCTGGGAATATCATACCCAGGAACTCTCATGTCAAATTTCATAGAGATCGGTCCAGTGGTTTGGTCTGAATCGCTCTACACACACACACACACAGACAGACACACACACACACATACACCACGACCCTCGTCTCGATTCCCCCTCTATGTTGAAACATTTAGTCAAAACTTGACTAAATGTAAAAAGGAGGGGCGCTTTGAGAGGCAGTCAGGCATGCCGGTTGAGGCCAATTAGGTCTCCAAGGTTTTCACCTGGCATGTGCACCAGTTCAGTTCGGGTTTTTCACCTGTATGTTCAGAGTTTTTTCGGGGGGGGGGGGGGGGGGACTTTGAGAAGCAACCAGGCATGCAGATTTAATTCAGGTGTCGGAGATTTTGACTTGGCAGCTGCAGCAAAAGTGCAGCAGAGGTTGTGTTTTTCTGCCTCGAGGCAGGTCAAGCCAGGTACAGTTGCATGTCATGATTTGATTGGAGTGCTGCAGCTGCTGCAGATATTATGTTTCTCTCTCAGTTTACTGTTTGATCGATACGTCCTTGTGTGTTTTACCTTGAACATTGAAAACCTACCTGAGTATCTTGCAATGAAAAGTTGAAAACTGCCACTGGCATAAAGTAAACTACAATGATGTGTATGGTATTGACTTAGTGGTTAACCCCCCCTTTTAAGACCTAGTACAACAGTCTAAAAAATCATCTGATAACAAAGGAAGGAGTCTTAAAATGCAGGTACATTTTCAGTATTTATAGACAGAAATTCTGAAAAAGCATTTAGGTAAAGATTTACTTAATGGGGGCGGGGGGGGGGGGGGGGTTGATCTTTCAAAGGGGGTTAAATTCCACTGTACAGTTCTTTTGCATCTGCACAATCTGGTGTTGTTTAGTCTCAGCTCCTTAGGTCTTATTTCTCCCAAGGAATCAGCGTACATGTGCATGATGTACTACTGTAGCACAATCTTTTTTCAGCAAGGAGTACAACATCAGTTACATAAGATACAGGAAATGGAACACAGTGACCTAGCGTCACTGCATTCTTGAACTGTTGATTCTGGCATTGCCACAACTGCATCGAACAAAATCCAGTTTTTCAATTCTTTTTTCCTGACCTTTAGTTTCTGCTCAAACTTGTTCTTGTTTGCTAAAGCTGTGCATGAGGATTGTAAAATACATTTAAAAAAAAAATAAAAAAAAGGGGGGGGGGGTGAAAAATAAACAATGGAATGGCAGGTATGAATGCAAGGTGTGCAGATTTACCGGCTTGTTTTGGGGGGCATTCACCACTTGCCAGTCATTCAAGATTTTTGCTGTTGCACAAACTGTGTCCTAGCTCTGGATGCTGCCTTGAAACAGACAGATGCATGTATCTGAGATTGATATGCATGCACTTCAGTGCAATTTCCTCCTCTATCTTTTCATTTCCTTTGTTGTAATGTGCAAAACTCAAGGTTTACTAATGTAGACACCTGGTTTATCTTGGAGAATACTTTCACAGCAAGAAGCCAAAGGTAGATGTGTTCTTGCATTAAAAAAACAGTCTTTATTTTGAAAACTAGGTAAAAATTCTATTTTAGAGCATTTTTGTGCCAATTTTGTCTGTGTTAGGAGAAAGATTTCAGTTCAAGTTTGAAATTCTTCTGATAACGGGCGTGTGGGTGTCCAACATTTGGTTCAGTTGAAAACAGTTGAGGATTATATAAAGACAGAAGATTGAAGAAGGAAACATGAGGGACAATCTGTTTAATTCCTCGTGATGATAGTATGGGCTCTGGGTATAACACACACACACGCATGCATGCACACACATGCACACACACACACACAGTGACACACACGCACACACAGTGACACACACACGCACGCACACACACACACACACACACACACACACCACGCCCACACACACACACACACACACACACACACACACACACACTCTCTCTCTCTCTCTCTCTCTCTCTCTCTCTCTCTCTCTCTCTCTCTTACAGCCGTACTTTCATTAAAGAAAGAGGTGGTTTTATAATATTTCCCACAGTAAACCACTGAAGATGTAAAGACAGCCGTTGACCACATCATCCATCAACCAGCCCGGCCTCATCTCAGACAAATTGCAAAAGGGAAGAGAAAAAAGAAATCCTGCATTTCCTCAGGTCTTTAAAGTTTGAGTTAACTTTTGTTCCCTATCTGTTTGATGCAGGAAAGAGAGGGGAAAGCAGGGCAGCGACAAGAAGAAGAAAGACATTCACACATCAGTAAAAGTGATCAAAGCCAATGGAGGAGATGATCTGAACGATTCTGTTGAAATTGTGGTAAGTACAGTTCAGGTTTCTTTGATTTATAAAAAGAAAATGAGTTGATTCAACTGAACTTGTATATATATACAGTTGAGATTGTTTTTGAATGTGCAAAATGAGCAGTTAATTTCGGAGGAGAGACAAATTAAATGGAAGGGTTGATTTGAGTGATTCTGTTGAAATTGTGGCACAAACAGTTGAGATTTTTTGTACAATAGAGGGTGACAAAATTGATGAGAACCTTTTTGTGGGAGGAGGGGGAAAAAGGCTTAAAACTTGAGATGTTGGAGTTTAAATATCAGCAGGGGTAAGGTGAGTGGTGGCTAGGGGGCAGGGATTAGGGTAAAATAAATGGGGGAGGGGGGGGGGAAGGTGCGTTCAGGGAAAGAACTATTCTTACTGTTAGCTTTTTATACTGTTAGCTTACACATTCAAGCCAAGGACACATCTAGAGCAGACCTGGGAACCCATACGATTTCGCCGTATTTTGTAAGCTTGCTTGTCCAGAGTACGAGCAGTACGGTCAGTGGAAACAAATACGACGAGAAAAATTCCTGGACTACTTTTCTTCACAAGCGCATCCCGAAGATGATCCAGTATTTTGACACATGATTACATTTTTTGTCAGTAAACATTGAAAGAAGCATTTGTTATAAATGTATTGGTAAACTTAATTAACGGTGCGACGGACGCATGTGAAGCATGTTTGAATCTCGGATGTTCAAATGGAGGTGTGCTCAGAGAAAGAACTATTGCTACTGTTAGCTTTTTATACTGTTAGCTTACACATTCAAGCCAAGGACATATCTAGAGGTAGAACAGTGGAAGCATTTGTTATAAATATATTGGTAAACTTAATTAACGGTGCAACGGACGCATGTGAAGCATGGTTGAATCTTGGATGTTCAAATGGATGTGTGCTGAGGGAAAGAACTATTGCTACTGTTAGCTTTTTATAGTGTTAGTTTACACATGTATTCAAGCCGAGGACATATCTAGAGGTAGAACAGTGGAACCCGCCCCCCCCCCCCCCCCCCCCCCCCCATTGAAGACCTTGAAACTCCTCCCCCCTGTTTTAAGAATCCCCTTTTTGGGACTCTGCTTTTGTTAGACGTTCTGTTCATTTTGAACTTATGCTTATTTGTCTATGTTTAAAGGTCCTTGTCTTCATTTTTACACCGAAATCGCCATTTGACCATTAAAATGCAGAGTCTATTATTTACAAATATCAACAATACATCCCCTTTCGATCAGGAAAGACGAAGCTAGTGTAGCCGTTTGAAAATTCATTGTAGTATTCTAGCGTAGTACTTATAGTAGGATATGACTAAGTGCCAAAAGGTGCTCACAGAACAGAAGACGACTTTGTTTTACAATAAAAATGTTTCTAAAAACGTGTGTCTGCTGAAAATTGGTGTGTGTGTGGATGAATGTGCGAAGAGATAGTGGACATAATTTCGTGTGTCTGACTTGAACGGTTTTGAAGTTATCTTTGTTTAAAGTCAAAAATAACGCCAAAACCGGCCATCTGAAAAAGGACATCGTGATACCTCGTGTTTTGAATATGCCACAGAAAAATAACAAGAAGCACAAATGAATTGCATTTAGTTTGATTGAATGCCTGAAACATCGCTTTACAGACGAGACCAAACGTCAAATCTAAATCTCGAGAGAATTTTTTTTTTTCGATAACCGAATTTTAAGGTGTCGCACGCAAGATGATTCGTCATCACGGCATACATTTTTCAATCGCAGATATTTACTAAATTTCTTTTTCAAAAACTCTGGAATTGATGTCGACACGTCAAGCGATAACGGTGTATCAAACTGCTGTCTTTCAAGTAATCCAGCAAAGACTGCAGAACTTTTGAACAGCATTTTTGAAAACGATTTGAAAATTTCGTCATATCTTGCGTGCGACAAAATGTTCGGTAATTAACGGTTATTTTCTTTTAAAAACAAAATTTACATGTACAAAGATCTACTTCATTTACGGAACCACGTGACACATTCTGTGTTCAAAATTTGTGAAGAAATCACGAACCACGATTGCGCTATCAAGTGTTGAAATTATGTCGTCAACATCTTTTCAGATCTTGCGTGCGACACCTTCTTGCGTTCAACATAAAATGTCACTACCTTATCGAGTTTAATGGGTAAAACTAACTATTTGTTGTCTTAGTTTAATCTTCTTAATTAAAAGCGTAATAAAACCGAACTTCTAAGATGAATTTTAATTGAGATTAGCGAAAGAGCGGGCACGCAAGTCGACCTTAAAGTAAAAGAATGATAACACGAGCGTTTGTCGTGTTGTCTTGCGTGCAACACATTGTCCAAAAAGGAAAATGTATATTTTTCTCAGACGTTTTTTAAGTTGAAACCTTGAAACTTCACACACATTTGGGGTTTAATCGCCCCCATGCATGGTAAAAGTCTTGTTGACCCTTGTCAGATTTCAAGGTCACGGCTGGGTCACATGTGGTTCAGAAAACGGATGAAACATATTTTTTCAGAGATTTTTGAAGCTAGAACCTTCAAACTTCAAACAACGCTTTTGCTTAATGATTGTTCAACATGGAGAATTCAAGGTTGATCCTTGAGAAATGTGAAGGTCATAGCAGGGTCTCGTGTGGGTAAAAAAAAAAACATAACCTTTTTCTCAGAGTTTTTCAAAGCAAGAACCTTGAAAGTTCACATTTTTGGGCTTAATAGCCTCCATACACGGTTAAAGTCTTGTTGACCTTTGTCGAATCTCAAGGTCACATGGGCAAATCAAAAACACGAAAATGCATCATTATCTCAGTTTTTTTAAAGGGAGAGCCTTCAAACATCACACAACTCTCAACTCCGACTTAAAGAAGTTAAGGTAGATCCTTGTCACATGTCAAGGTCACAGAAAGGTCTCGTACGGGTAAAACAAACAAAACAAACAGATAATATTCATTTTTTCAGCTTTGTTGTTAGCTAGAATAGAGGCACATGCCACCATTCCATTCAACATGACTCATAGAAATGTATGATGTATGACGTAATTGCATTGTGTGTAATGACGCGGCTGCCTCTGTAGTTATTCCAGCCTTTGAAGAAATGGCGTTTTTCCTTGCTTGGACACATTTTTCCTTTTCTTGGATGTTTCAGGAGTTTGGGTGAGTTTGGTGTATATGGTTGAACACAATTTAAAATTTGCATAAAAGTGTATTAAAATAAACAGTGGTAGCCAGTCTCATCTGTTGTGTCGACAATTTAATCTCTTTTGTGTGACCTCAACTTGACCCCTCTGAATGCTCTCAATCATGGAAATTGACCACACTTTGATTATAACCAAACAACATCAAAACTTTGGAATGTGTGAAGTTTCAAAGGTGTTGCTTAAAAGGCGTTCGTGAAAATGACAATTGTATGTGTCTGACTTCAATGCGACCCCGCTGCGACCTTGACGTTTGATTTTATCAACCAGACTTTCATCATGTGTGAATGACTTCAAACACTATAAAACTAGTTGAAGAAATTGACAATTTTTCAAAGTTTAAGCCAGATGGCACTGCTGTGACCTTGAAATTTGACAAACATTAACCAGGCGGTCACCTTTTTTAGAAAATATCCTTAAAGGATCTTTAACCTTACTGTGACCTTGGAATTTGATGAGGTTTAATTTAACTTGCGTAGTGTGCCAAGTTTCAAGGCCCTAGCTTCAAAAACATATGAGAAAACCTCATTGAAAAATGTATATGTTTGACCTCAACGCGACCCTGCTGTGACCTTGACTTTTTCAACCAGACTTTAATCGTGTGTGAACATTATACACTAGAACTGTGTGTATTTTCAAAGCTCGTGCTATAAACGCGCTGAATAAATTGAAAATATTCCACATTTGGACCAGATGTGACCCCGCTGTGACCTTGAACTTTGACAAAGATTAACAAGCAGGTCACTTTTAATGAGGTTTTATAAAAATGCTGAAAGTATGTGAAGTATGTAAAGTCTAACTGATCTAGTATTAAAACATGTAAGACGTGACAACGACAATTTTCCAGTTTGCAAAGGAAATTTAACCTCGCTGTGACCTTGAAATTCAATGTTGTTTAGTGTGATGTGCACCATACCTGGAGGTCATTATACTTTGGTTGTGTGCCAAGTTTCAAAGCCCTAGCTTTAAAAACGTGCGAGATAACCTTAATGCTATGACTCAGTGCCGTTTTGAATGATATAACGAACAAAATTATCGTTATTTGTAAAATCATTTGGGTAAATTTATCTTTTCTTTTCGTAATTGGGTTCCAGCATCTGTTGTCTTAACAAAAATCACAATATCAGTCGTGTTTGTCAACTTTTATTTTTTAGCCCCTTTGTCCGCTTTTCGTGCGCACCTTTTGGCACTTAGTCATATCCTTATTTGGAAAATGCCAAACACAAAACTCCTCTCAAATCCCGTGCATTTCGTGCATTTGAAAAAAAGCGTGGACAGCGCTCCAGTGTCAAACTGTTGCTGCACTTGTTTGGGCGTGGCTATAAGCATAGTGACATGAATTTGATTGGTCAGTATTTTTAGGCAAAGCACATGTTCTCTTCAAACAGAAAACAAAATATTGGAAGCGTGAGTCACGCTACCCAAAAATAAAATCTTTTTTTACATATATTTTTTTTTCTATAACTTTTTTTCCCCATGGTTCATTCATCATCTGACATAACTTTTTAGCAAAATCTAACCATAAGATTATTGAAAAAAAAGCAAAAATGTAGACGACCACCTTTAAGACTTCTTTTCTTTTAACACCTGATTTTTTTCCAAATTTTTTAGGTCTTAAAGGGGGAGGGGGGGGTGTCCACTTTACTGTGTTTAATGTACAGTAGAACCCCATTGTATGACCACCCCCCCCCCCCCCCCTCCTTTCAAGATTTCTCCCATTTTAAGACCTTGCTTTTTGAGATTTTATGTTCATAACCTTTGTAAATTTACCTCCATTTTAAGACTCCCTTTCAAGACTTAATTTTCTCAGAATGTTGAGGTCTTCAAAGGGGGGGTTCCACTGTATTGGCCTGGTCGAGTCACAGACACCTTTTGCACATAAAGAGACAGGTAGCCTTGAGCAGTGTGCATTTTTATGGGTGTGTTCACAGATCATTTAAACAAGTGCAATGGGGTTTTCTGAATTGATTTTGTAAACCTCCTGTTTGCAGTGGTATATTTAGGTTTACAAATGCGGACCATTTCATATTGCTGTTCTAGTCATTTTTGTAGAGTTGTTTTTGATATGTTCTGAAAGCAGTTGAAAAAAAGAGATCTTTTTGGGAACACTGCAAGTACTTTGTGGGTGAAAGTTTAGGGTGTGTTTTTGTTATTGTGAAGAATGTGTTTCCTTTGCGCAAAGTGTGCTTTCGTAGTGATTCATGAGGTGACGACTACAGCAGAATTTTTGTCTGGTTAGTCTTACAGGTGTTCGTGCCAGTCAAGTCTGTGATAAAATTCTAATTTGACAAGATATATACGTATCGAGTATATAGTAGCTTGTTGGTATCGTTTCTAAAAGTTAGTAGTTCACCTTACAAGTTACCCCTACATTCTCCATTTTGGGGGCACAAACAGCAGTGAAGTACAGCACTATTTCACTGCTGCATTAGGGGTCTCAAGCTAAAGTAAAGAGTTACATAAACGTTTACACCTGTTCTGTACATGTGAAGGCCTGATTTTACTAGTAGTGGTGAGCAAACAGATTCTGCCTTTCGATCTTCCGAAAACAGAGTACAGAAACCTATAAGGTGGGTTGATTGAAAACGTTTGTACACATCATTATTTTTTGGGAAATACAGTCACCTTCTTTGTATATTTACCTAATGACCTTGTGAGTGTCATGCACAGGTCTGCTCTACAACAACAAAAACATACTCTGCGTTTTGTTGCAGATTTCTTCTGGTGAGGACGCAGAATCGTCGACGGACAGCAGCGGAACAGATTACGAGCCAGTGGAGGGAGATAACCTGTACGAAGATCCAGACACGCTCGACGCTCTGAACGGAAAGAAGAAAAAACTCGAAGAGAAGGTCGACAGCAGCAAATCACTGGGCAACAAGCTGAAGAAGAACTACGGCAAAGCAACAAACTACTTGAACAAAAAGTTCAACCAGAAGAAGAAGTCTAAGGTGTGTGATCATGTAAATGTGCTATGTGAGGTAATGTGTGTTTGGGTATTGTTGGTGTGTGTGTATGTATGTGTGTCAGCATTTGTTATCTCATGACTCTTCTTCTGGCGCTTTATTAGCAGTTTTGTTGTCTTGAAAAACATCACAGATACTGACTGCAGCTAATGCTAAGGACTAAAATCCTTCAAGGAAAAATAATGCTGGCAGAAGAAATAAATGAAAATGCAATATATTAATACATAGACCATTTATCCTGGACCGCCAACTAGCTCTCTCTCCGCTCTTTCTCTCTATTACGAGGTAGCGGCCTCTCGCATTTAGGAACCTACGCTTACATGGCCTTTCAAAAATCAGGGGGATGTCATATCCGGTGTCGATTGTAAACATGGACGAAGTTGCCGAGGTAAGTTCTGAAAATGCTAAAATAAACTCAGCTAAAGTGCATATGGAACATGTTTTTCGATGAGTCTTGTTAAGTTTAGTTTGGAGTTTTGAAAAATCCAGTTCATTGTCACCTCCCATTGTCACAAATAACTGGAGCGTGCTTTCTTTTCACTGTCTTCGAATCGCTGGCCTTTCAAACCGGACGCTAAGCGCCCCTGAAAGTTGAGCGTTGTAACCTCGAAGGGTCACGTGACGAGTTGGCGGTCCAGGCTATTTGGTCTATGATTAATATAAGAAAACAAGTCAAATGTCAAAATAACGTTTGTTCATGATATTCGTATTTCACATTAGGTGTTAGGAAGCTTATTCTGCTTAATTCTCACTTATTGTAGTTGTCCACGTAAAATTCCACTCGTGCAAAAAACACGAGTGTACATGGGAGTTTCAGCCCACGGACGCAGAAGAAGAAGAAGTAGTTGTCCATAATATGGTTGTCATTCTCTCAGGTGCCAGGATATTAATTCCGCATGGTTCGGACTTACTCTTGTTGCACATGTCAATTATATATTTAGAGTGCTTTGAACGCTTTATGAATTTTAGCCGTTGCCTATAGTATAAGAGTGCTTACTTCCTTTTGTTTGTTAGATCTCGCAGAAAGTCGAAGCTTCGGTTTTGTGTCTTAAGCCTGTCATTATCACAGTCCACTTCACGAAGCTCGCTGCACAAAGCCTTGGCACTGAGTTTTTGCTAAAAAGACTTCGCAAAATTTTTCAAAAAAAGATTTTGGGCTCATTTAATCAATCAATCAATCAATCAATGAGTCTTATATCGCGCATATTCCGTGGGTACAGTTCTAGGCGCTCTGCAGTGATGCCGTGTGAGATGAAATTTTATACGGCCAGTAGATTGCAGCCATTTCGGCGCATATTTACCTTTCACGGCCTATTATTCCAAGTCACACGGGTATAGGTAGACAATTATTAACTGTGCCTAAGCAATTTTGCCAGGAAAGACCCTTTTGTCAATCGTGGGATCTTTAACGTGCGCACCCAATGTAGTGTACACGGGGGGAAGTTCGGACACCGAAGAGAGTCTGCACACAAAGTTGACTCTGTGAAATAAATTTCCGCCGAACCTGGGATCGAACTCACACTGACAGCGGCCAACTGAATACAAATCCAGCGCGCTACCAACTGAGCTATATCCCCGCCCAAGGAAGGCTTTCACATGTATTTGCTTTTGTATTTGGCCTCATTCGCTTGTGTCTTCCCTGCAAGCGGCTGAACATTTTGTCAGATAAGTTTTGTCTAATTACTGTTTGTCTGTGCACTTAAAAGACCGCTGGGTCGATATATTTGTGAACGTAAGGTGTTTTTTTGTCAATAATTAAATGTTCCAACAACATACCTTGTTTTTTTATCATGTATTTGTTGATTTGTTTGTGTGCAGGAGGGGTCAGTGAACATATCAGGCACTGGAACAGACTCTGATGGCGACATGTTAGAGGACGATGACGCAGCCAGTGACATCTCTCCACTATCTCGCACCAGCAGTGAACGCAGCAGTGGCCGTCTGAGCAGACCCAAGAACAAAGAACTCACAGGTGAGACTCGATAATGTTTGTTGTGTGAATGTGTTTGTATCAAGGAGAAAAAAAAAGGGGGGGGGGGTAGAATGAGGGGTGGGGGGATGATGCAGTGTGCGTGTTTTGTGTTTGTGAGAGAGAAGAAAATATATTGGATCTGCTGCAAGAAGTGTGTGTGACTGAGAGAAATTTCGAGGCCAAAACAAATGTTTGACAGGGGAGAGATTTGTGGGGGGGAGGGGGGGGGATGAGGCAGTGTGTGTGTGTGTGTGAGAGAGAGAGAGAGAGAGAGAGAGAGAGAGAGAGAGAGAGAGAGAGAGAGAATTGAATTGAATTGAATTGAACTTTATTTAACAAGGATTAAGATTTAAGGCTACGCCTTACAATCTGTCCTTGGGACGCACAGACACACAATGATAAAATTAAAAATTAAAAAGTTAAAAAGTTTACTAACAAAAGGAGGTCAGAAAACTTCAGCACGTGATGATAAAGATGACGATGATGATGATGATGAAGATGAGGCACGAAGAGCATACATATGTGGTTATTCATAAAATGAAATGCATACTATGCAGGTAATTATAAGTATAAGCTGGTAGCAATCAAACATGTAGCAATAGTACAACAAAAATATGTTCAGATAATACAATGCACAGCATATTTTTGGAGTAATACTAAGTGTGTAAATGAAAATGCGTTAAACTACTCGGACAGAGAGAGAGAGAGAGAGAGAGAGAGAGAGAGAGAGAGAGAGAGAGAGAGAGAGAGAGAGAGAGAGAGAGAGAGAGAGAGAGAGAGAGAGAGAGAGAGAGAGAGACTGACTTCATTGATTGTGCATGAAAGTGTGAGCTGAGTGATGTGTCTGTGAGAGAGAGGAGGGAGACTGCTTATGTGTGTTGAGTGAGGGGGTGGGTTTATGAGAGAGAGAGAGAGAGAGAGAGAGAGAGAGAGAGAGAGAGAGAGAGAGAGAGAGAGAGAGAGAGAGAGAGAGAGACTTCATTGATTGTGCATGAAAGTGTGAGCTGAGTGATGTGTCTGTGAGAGAGAGGAGGGAGACTGCTTATGTGTGTTGAGTGAGGGGGTGGGGGTTTATGGAAATCATATCTGTAAGGGCAAATCAATTAAAGTATGTTATTGACTTACAGTCTCAGTATCTGCTTGCAGCTTGCTGGTGTCAGTTTTGTATTTTTTGAGGTTATGAGGCACTATGATCTCAAACATGAACATGACAGAGTATCTACCCCCCGCGGATTAGGGGGAAGAATTTACCCGATGCTCCCCAGCATGTCATAAGAGGCGACTAACGGATTCTGTTTCTCCTTTTACCCTTGTTAAGTGTTTCTTGTATAGAATATAGTCAATGTTTGTAAAGATTTTAGTCAAGCAGTATGTAAGAAATGTTAAGTCCTTTGTACTGGAAACTTGCATTCTCCCAGTAAGGTAATACATTGTACTACTTTGCAAGCCCCTGGAGCAATTTTTTGAGTCACTTGAGAAAAAGTGACTCTATGTAATCGGTCAGTGTTAGTCTGTCCGGCCGGCCGTCCGGCCGGCCGTCCGTAGACACCACCTTAACGTTGGACTTTTCTCGGAAACTATCAAAGCGATCGGGCTCATATTTTGTTTAGTCGTGACCTCCAATGACCTCTACACTTTAACGATGGTTTCGTTGACCTTTGACCTTTTTCAAGGTCACAGGTCAGCGTCAAAGGAAAAATTAGACATTTTATATCTTTGACAAAGTTCATCGGATGTGATTGAAACTTTGTAGGATTATTCTTTACATCAAAGTATTTACATCTGTAGCCTTTTACGAACGTTATCAGAAAAACAAGGGAGATAACTAGCCTTTTCTGTTCGGCAACACACAACTTAACGTTGGGCTTTTCTCGGAAACTATAAAAGTGACCGGGCTCAAATTTTATGTGAACGTGACTCATTGTGTTGTGAATAGCAATTTCTTCCTGTCCATCTGATGCCTCATATAATATTCAGAACTGCGAAAGTGACTCGATCGAGCGTTTGCTCTTCTTGTTGTTAAATTGTATTGTTGTTGCTGTTGTTGTGTGAGTGAGTTGTGAGTTGGCAGACTTGACTTGACGGATGACTGTTTGCGTTAGTGAGACTGTGTTTAGTATGCATTCTTTTGATTGGAAATGAGTATTGTTACAACATAATTTCCATATGGATTAATAAATTTGAGTTGAGTTGAGTTGAGTTGGGTTGACAGGTATGTACGTTGTTTGTCCACTTAAAAGGTTGATAGGTTGAAGTTCTTGTGAATGTTTTGTTTGTCTTGAATTAAATGTGCCAATAATTTAACCTTTCTTGGTTTTTGAGTCACTTGAGAAAAAGTGACTCTATGTAATCGGTCAGTGTTAGTCTGTCCGGCCGGCCGTCCGGCCGGCCGGCCGTCCGGCCGGCCGTCCGTAGACACCACCTTAACGTTGGACTTTTCTCGGAAACTATCAAAGCGATCGGGCTCATATTTTGTTTAGTCGTGACCTCCAATGATCTCTACACTTTAACGATGGTTTCGTTGACCTTTGACCTTTTTCAAGGTCACAGGTCAGCGTCAAAGGAAAAATTAGACATTTTATATCTTTTCTCGGAAACTATCAAAGCGATCGGGCTCATATTTTGTTTAGTCGTGACCTCCAATGACCTCTACACTTTAACGATGGTTTCGTTGACCTTTGACCTTTTTCAAGGTCACAGGTCAGCGTCAAAGGAAAAATTAGACATTTTATATCTTTGACAAAGTTCATCGGATGTGATTGAAACTTTGTAGGATTATTCTTTACATCAAAGTATTTACATCTGTAGCCTTTTACGAACGTTATCAGAAAAACAAGGGAGATAACTAGCCTTTTCTGTTCGGCAACACACAACTTAACGTTGGGCTTTTCTCGGAAACTATAAAAGTGACCGGGCTCAAATTTTATGTGAACGTGACTCATTGTGTTGTGAATAGCAATTTCTTCCTGTCCATCTGATGCCTCATATAATATTCAGAACTGCGAAAGTGACTCGATCGAGCGTTTGCTCTTCTTGTTGATTAGTGCTTTTGTGAACAAGAAACGATTAACAAGTGGCTCTATCCCAGCTCCCCCCCTTTCCCCGTCGCAATATAACCTTCGTGGTTGAAAACGACACCAAATAAAGAAAGAAAGAAAGAAAGTTATTGTTTCAGATGGAGAGACTTTTGACTTTGACTTTTGGATGGTTTATTGTACTTGTAGCCATTGGCCCATATACAAACCAGTGAAGAGGGGATGTGGGTAAGGGGAAACTACCTTCACTTACACATATACACGTCTTACTGAGAGAGGGAGAAAGAGAGAGTCTGAGAGCTGCTACAAAAACACATTTCACAAATACATTCCAGTTACATCCATTTTCTGCACATTTTTCTGATCCTGCACTTTCAGTCGAAATCCCCAAAATGCAACAAGGAGAGGAGGAGGAAAGATTGGTGGGCACCCCACCACCACCCCTCCCCCCGCGCGCCTCCAAAGTGCTGAAAGAAATGCCGGTGGAGAATTCGCCGCCGCTGCCCCCTCGCAATCCCAACCTGGGGGTCAATCTGGACATGGTCATTCCCATCACGCCGCCCATTAGGGGCCTCTCGCCTGGCGATCTCAAGTAAGTTTTCTTGTTGCATGTGTGACAGGATGACGCAGTAGTCGTCCTTTCACAGCAGCTTCTCTACACTTACGGAGTTGTCTGCTGGCCTTGAGCGTGAGCTATTTATAGTACATGTAGCTCTAAATTTCTTATATGTCGTTAAAAAGTACACCCGTCAGGTATGGAGAGCTGGCTGTGATAGGGTCTGGCTGCTGTTGTCCCCTGGTATGCTTGTGCAAACCTTTGCGTTCTTATTGCAGATTTTTAAAGTGCTATTAATTCAGCCCGATCTCACTCCTGTATGACTGGCTTTGCCTCATAAGGTGATTTGAGTGTTTAACGCACTGGTTTACACATGTGCGGATTGTTTGATCGCAAAGATGACACCCATTGTGACAAAAACCTTGTGCAAGCAAGGGCAAAGTGTGGGTGCTGGGATTTTTGTCTTTTTTTCTGCTAATTTGCCAAACTGGACATAAAAGTTACTGCGATTTTCTCAAGTTTTCAACTTAAAATCAAAATCTTAGAAAATATTCTTTCTGTTGCAGGAGAAAGTCTGACCGCTTCTCATTCGGCAGAGACAGTGACTCTGGAGACGTTCCTGACTATGAACTCGCAAAAACAGGTATATTTTATTCTTTGTTCACAGTTTGTACTGCTTATGCGTTGCTTTACCCCGGCCGGGTCATACCTAAGACTTTAAAATTGGCAATCTAGTGGCTGCTCCGCATGGCGTCTGGCATTATGGGGTTAGTGCTAGGACTGGTTGGTCCGGTGTCAGAATAATGTGACTGGGTGAGACACGAAGCCTGTGCTGCGACTTATGTCTTGTGTGTGGCGCACGTTATATGTCAAAGCAGCACCGCCCTGATATGGCCCTTCGTGGTCGGCTGGGCGTTAAGCAAACAAACAAACAAATGTGTTGCTTTCTAAGTACGGTGTACTGGGGGACCCTGTTTGTAAGGCACAGTCCTTCTTTTGTAAGCAGTATTGCTCACCATCTTATACCTGGCCAGGCTTTTACATGAGATAAGGTCATCCCTCCACTTGGTCACATACCAACAATCTACACTCTGGATGATTTCTCAGGCATGGGAATTGTCCGCCGAATGGCAGATTTCCGCCGAATTTTTTTTTTGTTCCGCCGAAAATGCAAAAGTGTCCGCCGAAAAAATAAAGGGGGGAGGCACACAAAAAAAGCACCGGTTACTTTGGCCTTTGGGCAAAAGCCCGCGAAAACTTTCCGCACTGCTACCGCCCGCCTCAGTTATTGAACTTTTATGTTTGAAAGTAAACCAGATTGCACAGATTGTGTTACAAGTTACATTTTCCTGTTTGTCTCAACAGATCAATTTTTTTACAAATTTAAACCATATATAATACATGTATATATTTTTTTTCTTCAAAAAAGCAAAAATTGGTACATTTTTGTACTAAAAACTCTGATTCTAAAAACAGAATTTAATGGCAAACTTGGAGCTCAGATGACACCAGATTGCACCATCTGGGTTCTTTGGAGAAAAATTTTTTCCGGGGGAGCATGCCCCCGGACCCCCCTAGTAAGGCTAGGCGCTTCGCGCCGTCGACTTGACGCTTCGCGTCTACAGTTATAAATTTTCCGCCTTTTTTACAATTTTTAATTCCCATGCCTGTTTCTGTGCAGAGTAAGATTTTTGTGTGTGAATTAATTTGTTTGAAGCCACCAGTGATAATCTGCAAAAATGTCCCCCCGCGGGTTAGGGGGAAGAATTTACCCGATGCTCCCCAGCATGTCGTAAGAGGCGACTAACAGATTCTGTTTCTCCTTTTACCCTTGTTAAGTGTTTCTTGTATAGAATATAGTCAATGTTTGTAAAGATTTTAGTCAAGCAGTATGTAAAATGTTAAGTCCTTTGTACTGGAAACTTGCATTCTCCCAGTAAGGTAATATACTGTACTACGTTGCAAGCCCCTGGAGCAATTTTTTGATTAGTGCTTTTGTGAACAAGAAACAATTAACAAGTGGCTCTATCCCATCCCCCCCCCCCTTTCCCCGTCGCGATATAACCTTGAACGGTTGAAAACGACGTTAAACACCAAATAAAGAAAGAAAGAACATACCAACAATCTACGCTCTGGATGATTTCTGGGCAGAGTAAGATTTTTTTGGGAATTAATTTGTTTAAAGCCACCAGTGATAATCTGCAAAATTAATTCATAAAAGATTCCCATCTCTGCACAGGAAAGTTTCAGGATGATGATTTGTGGTATGTGTCCAAGTGGGGGGATGGCCTTATTCCATGTTAAAGCCTGGCTACATATGAGATAGTGAGCAGAACTGTTTTCACAAGAAGGACTAGACGGGCGCTGTGGCGGGGTGGTAGGACGTCGGCCTCTTAATCGGAAGGTCGAGGGTTCGAATCCCGGCCGCGGCCGCCTGGTGGGTTAAGTGTGGAGATTTTTCCGATCTCCCAGGTCAACTTATGTGCAGACCTGCTTAGTGGCTTATTTATCCCCCTTCGTGTATACACGCAAGCACAAGACCATGTGCGCACGGAAAAGATCCTGTAATCCATGTCAGAGTTCGGTGGGTTATAGAAACACGAAAATACCCAGCATGCTTCCTCCGAAAGCGGCGTATGGCTGCCTAAATGGCGGGGTAAAAACGGTCATACACGTCAAATTCCACTCGTGCAAAAACACGATTGTACATGGGAGTTTCAGCCCACGAACGCAGAAGAAGAAGAAGAAGAAGACAAGAAGGACTTTGCCTTTAAAAAGCAGAGTTACTGAAAGTCAGGGAGCCTTACTTTGACAAGACGACTGGTGTGAATACTTCATTGCGTTCTGTTGTAAAAAATAAATTGTTTTTGACATTCAGTGGAGAAGCCAAAAAGTCTCATAGGAGATTTTTTTTAGTTGTATGGAACTTTATAAGAATTCGATCAGAATAAAATGTACTACTATTCGGCATGCTTTGCGGAAAAGAATTATTGGTGCCAACATAAAAAGTTGCATGCCTTTGTATGTTAATGTCAAAGATTTCAGTGACTTCGAACTTTTTTTTTTTTTTTTTTTTTGATGCAAAGAATAAGTTTGTGACTTATTCATTCCGAGTGTAACTGTTCATTCGCAGATAACATTTGTACGAGTTATGAATTAAATCATGATTTAAACACTTATTTTTCTTGTCAGATTCTTATCTGGACTTTGATCCTGCTTCGCCAAAAGCAATGGACAAAATGGAGCGAAAAGAGTGAGTAAACATACTACTTGTATTTTTTGTCATCCAACCTTTTTTTTTGCTTTTTAATTTTGTTAAAGGCGGTGGCTACTACTTTGTCATTGTGCCGGGGCATTGCAATTAAAACTCTGTCGGTGAAGACTAATGAATATTAAAATTCATGTACTAAGTAGATTAGGAAAACTGAAGGCTTTGAATTTTGTAATTATGGAACAGATTTTGAAGAAGCTCGTCACCCTCTCCCACTTCCACTCTCATTTTCTTTCTTGGTTATTTTGTCTTATACCCTTTTATATGAATGAAAAAAAGAAGTAGAACTTTCGTCCAGAAGGAGTAATTTGTTATATGTACCTTACTTATTTTATACAAAACAGAACCTGATTTTTTTAAATATACATTATTAAGAGATTTCTGTATGAATGTCAATGCAGAATTGATATGTTTTAATTCATGATGTTTTTTCGAAAACTCATGCTATTGTTTGAAAACATCCGTCTTGTCTTTTGAGTTTTTAACTCGGCTGTAACTCTCTGCTTCTAATTTTTTTGTTTCTTTGCTTTGTGGCATTTTTTCTCTCTCAAGGCCCATGGCAGCTTTTTGGTCAATGGTCCACTCAGTTTATCAATCGGCTACTCTCCTTCTTAGCCCTAAACTGTGAGACAAGTATAAACGTTTCAGAATTTCTGTTAGTTCTGTTATTGTTTCAACCTCTAAAGGCACACAGTCTTTCTGGGTGCATGCATCAGGGCACTCCTTGGATTTTCACAGAATTCAGTCATGGAATATAACTGTTTGCAATATCATGACGGTTTTGCTGGACAGTGAAACACATGCACACATATACACAAACATGATATTGTAAATATATTTTTACAGATAGAAAACGAAGCCTGAGGAGGCTTTGTCATGGTCAGTGTGGCACATTCACATACACTACATGTATATCATAAAGACATTTTGACAGAGATGAAGTTCTACTTATGGTTTGTCATCATTTTCCACAGGGTAAAATACATGCTTGATGCTCTTTCTACTTCTTATGAATTCACTCTAAAACACAGCACACTGTCCTGCCTACACTGTCTGATGCTAGATAAGTCAATGGAACATGGCCTCAGTATGAGGAGACCGACAGTCAGCATTGTACGCTAGACTGTCTTGATAACCATATACCTCTCATCCGTCTTGAATTTTAAGACTGTACCGTAAATGACATAATTGTATGACTGTCAAACAACGACTATAGAACCCTGAATCAAAATATCTGTTTTGGAGGGTTTGGAGAATCCTGAATGGGCTTGTAAGCATAACAGAGTACAGTAAGCCAGGAAGCTTGTGGCCTTTACGTTGTTCCTCATCGTTGATGATTTCTTTGTCTCTGCTCTAACATTTAACATTTGTTCTCTTTTATGCTGCTCTGTAGTTCGTTGAAACGAACTATGTTTAAGTCAATATTCAGGTATGTATAGCACAATGGATGTTGTAGTCAGGACTTGAAATTCTACCTGTGCAATCACTGCTGCATCTCAGGCAATCTTTTCTTGCAAATTTCTGTAGTTTGCTGTGCATGGGATTTTTTTCACAGCACCATTTTCTTTATGTATGCTGTGAAGACAGAGAAGTGGTTTCACAACTGAAGACGTTGTTTGAAAGTCTTAGCCCAAAAATCGTAGCAAAAGCAAGAGAAGTGCATATGTGAAGAATTGCCACGGGTGAAAATTGCAAGAAAAGATGAAGCCTACAATTGCAGAAAGCCGTGAAAGACATGTTGTGATCTTAATGGACGTTAAAACACGTACGCATCCATTGACATTTTCAGGCGACATCGGCGGAGTGGCTTGTGGCGTCTATGGCACTATATGTATGTGGCATTGCATGCGATGTGTGGCGTGGGGAGATACGGCTGCAAATCCACTGTCGTGCGAACCTAGACGCTTTGTCACTTTGTAGTTGAGTCAGTCGCTGCCTGTGTGTGACGGAACCTTTCAGCCCTGAGACTTGCTTTTGTATGCTGTGGGATTCTCTTTCTTGTTGTCTTCGACGTTTCTATTGTGAGGTGGTAAATCAGTGAATAAGGAATGTCAACAACGTAGTTGTGTGTTGGAAACAAAATCACCTTGCATGAATTATCGTCACTAAAATGTCACGGAAGTTGTACTAATAGTCAGTACAAATACCGCTTGTGTGGATGGTTTTGATTCACAAAGTAATCAGCACTGTGCTGAAAAAATCCCCCCCCAATCATTCACATTCCACCTTATGTGCCCTTAACTTGTTTGTGCAGGATGTTTATTTTTTCCTCAAAATTGTGAGTGTTTGGAGAATTGAGCGTGCATGTGCAGTTTTCACAGATAGTATTTACCCTGGCGTGTGTTGGGCCCCAATTTGCCAGCGCCTGGAACTTAATTTGTGTTGCCCACAGGTCTAGTGGTTACATTTTCCCACAGGTTTGGTAGGAGATTGGTGGATGGAAGTCCAGTTTGAGTTTTGTTTTGTGTTGTACTGTAGTGGTCAGATGCATGGGTCATGCAGTTGCAGTGTCATATTGCATGCGGTTTTATGTTGAAAGCCGTTAGTTAGTTTAGGCATCTTTTTTATGTTTCATTTTAATTCCTGTTTTGCATTTTAGGAATATTCGCAAACCTGCAGATTTCCCCCACCCTGTATGTTTTTTGTGGGTTTTTTTTCCCTCCAGTTAGAACAGTATGTGCAACTTGGTTTAAAATGTTTAAAACTTTTCTGTTGATGTTAATTGTTTATTGTGCACATGTTTGTTGTTCTACTAATTCCTAAAATTGTTTAGCTATCCCGTGGATTTGATCAGGAATGATAGTCTTGTGTTTGTTTAGTATGTTATTGCTGTGGTTAGTTATGATAATAGTTTAAATGACTGTCAAGTTATCATCGCAACTCAATGCTGCCCACAAAAAATATAAGTTTGCTTGCACATGTATGTAAGGGATAAAAAGATAACACAGTAGTAGAGAACTACGGGTTCATGTGGATACAAATGTTTTGCTGTTGTGAAGGGATTAAAACTTGGTTAGACCCACCCACTGTGGAATGGGGCTGCACTTGTATTTAGTGTGAGGGAACCCCCCCATTTTAATAACCCACCACACACACCCAAAAATTCCCCCAACCCCTACCCCTAACCCCAAACCCCACCTCCCCACCCCACCCCTGTAAGCACCACCCTCGAGTCCAATTTTCAAAGGTTTAAAACACCAGGCTCATATATTTCACCAAATTTGTGTTCGAAATTGTGGCGGTTCTGAGATTGCTAAGTGACAGAGTTGTAACTTGCATGGGTGGGATTCTTCCGGTATAATCCGTAAATCCGGATTAATAATGTCTGTGGTGATGTTTTTTTGGTTGTTAATTATACAAATCCTTCAGCGTCTGGGGAACCCCCTGACACCCCCCCCATTCATGACATTTTTTAGTCCCGCCCATGAACTTGTATACAGTGTAATCTGAGGGGATGCAGTCTGTTCATATATCCTGCTGGCTTAGTTGGTGCTTTTTAGTTGCATGCTATTGTTAAACATTTCTTATTTTGAGAGGGGAAAGTATTTAGAGAAACAAATTAAGAGTAGAGATGGAGATAGGGGTTAGGGGATTGGAAAGGAGGCATTATGTGAAGAGTCAATTGCATAACTGCAGCATCCCTGTCAGTAGCAGCAAAAAATACTTTCTGTGGATTGCTTCCCTTAGGATTAATTATATATAAAAAAAAAGAATGACTGCCGTTAGACAGGGAGTAAAAAAAAACCCACCCAGTGTAAGCTTTTTAATGAGAAACTTATGCTAGCTTCTGAGAGCATCAGAAGGTGAGCATCAGATTTTGCAGGTGTGAGAACTTGCTTTTTGTGTGTGTTGCAGCAAAACCACATCCAGTCAAGGCTCGAGAACGTCCACAGGGTCCTACCTTTACCCTGACAACATCTCAGACTGGCCGCAACTCACAGGGGACAGTGAGGATGAAGAGCTGTACATCGAACTGGTGTGTGAGGTTTATTTTTTGTTACTTGCATGGGTGGGATTCTTCCGGCATATGCCGGAAATCCGGATTTGATTATGGCCTTTTTTTCCCCCTTTATTTATTTTATTTTTTTAAATTTTTTTTTGGGGGGGGGGGGGGGGGGGGGGTTTGGTTTAGGATTCATGACATTTTTCAGTCCCACCCATGTACTTGAGATTTGTTTCCGTCTGACTTGCTCTACTGATGTTATTGAAGGGAAATGAAGCCAAACATGAGAGCAAGAGAGAGCTTGCTGAACTTTGTGTTTGCGAAGGCATTCAGGGACACACACTTTGCTCACACACTTGTACACATGTGGGGGATGTTGATGAGGGTAGGTGGGTGGAGCGTATTTACCTACTTTTATATTCCCACTGAGATATTTCTGTGTTTTGATCTTAGCTCGCAGAACACGGTCGTACACAGTCTCTCAGACATAGTTTGTGCCTTTCCTTTCAATGCCAAACTAGTACAAGTCAACTTAGAAAGACTACTTAAAAGTTATTTGATAGCATTTACCCAACATCTGCAACATAAAAAGCTCACGTTCAGTACTCCTGTGCATGTTCACAGGCAGACGATCAGATTTACGGCCGGCAGGATCGAACCTACAGCACCAAATTTGAGAGCGAGCCGCTGTACCAGTGGTACGCTAAGGACAAAATCATTCGCACTAACAGACAGGTCTCGACCTCCGATATATCTGGTTCAGATGACGCAGAAAGCTCCACGGATGATTCTGTTGCTGGTACAGTATATTGCTGTTGTTGTGTTTGTCCGCCAATATATATATATAAAACATCAGAAATTGTGAAAGAAACAATTGAAAGTCAGCAAAGACTTTCTTCCGAGATTTGTTAAAATCTTTTAGCAGAGAAAGAGAGAGAAATAATATATATATATATTATTTTAGGACTTTCTCAGAGACTTAATACTGATTTGTGGTCTGCTTTAGGAAGTAAGCTCAATGAAATTCATAAAGTTCAGTCCATATTTGAGCCCATTGAACCAGCAATTTGTACTTCAAAGGTACTACAGAGGAAACCCCCTTTTACGACCCCCCATTTTAAGACTCCCTCCTTTTTAAGACCTGATTTTCTCAGATTCTTGGAGGTCTTAAAAGGGGGGTTCCACTGTATAGATCAGGAATTTATTGGGATATCTGTTGATGAGTTAATACTGTACTACCTTAATTATTAAATAGCTTGTAGGAGGTGTTTTAAAAAAAACACAACTGATTTCAATGCCTAGCCTAGATTAAAAAAACGACTTCTGATTATCCTTCTGTTATAGTCTTCCTTACCCAGCTTATTTTTGCTTCCACAGAAGAACGAGACAGAGACCAAATATATGAGGATGTGGAGAGGTTATTGCAAAGGTCAAGTACACGTCGAGGTCCCGATGCTTTTCAGCGTAACGCACCAGCGAGGCGATCGGTCATCATGGACGTTTTCGGCAAGTCTGGGTCACTGCATCGAGCGTTGTGGTGTGAAATGCCGGAGGTAAGAAATCAATCAACAACGTTGTGCATGTACAAAGATGTTATGGTGGAACCCCCCTTTTAAGACCTCCAAAAATCTGACAAAATCAGGTCTTAAAATGGGGGTAAATTTGCACAGGTTATGAATGGAAAGTCTGAGAAAACAGGGTCTTAAAAGGGAGGAAGTCTTAAATTGGGGTTCTTAAAAGTGGGGGGGGGGGGGGGGGGGGAGGGGGGTTAACAGAAATTGCATGAAACAGTGATTAGCTAAAAGCAGTGTCACTTTGTGATTGTTCTGATTTGATGAATATTTGTAGCTGTGACTACCACCACTAATGACAACAACCACAGTCGTAACAGCAACAGTAAAGAAACAGCAACAAGTCACCCAAGCACTTTTAGAAGACCAAGAGAAGATTTGCACTGCCCTTGCATCATGGCTAAGGAGGCACTTCATACGTACAGGTGTAAACATATTTGTTTGCATGTACGTAGCTAATGACCTCATATGTCTCCAATTTATTTTGCGGTGCTAATGACCTCATATGTCTCCAATCTATTTTGCAGTGCTAATGACCTCATATGTCTCCAATTTATTTTGCGGTGCTAATGACCTCATATGTCTACAATTTATTTTGCAGTGCTAATGACCTCATATGTCTCCAATTTATTTTGCAGTGCTAATGACCTCATATGTCTCCAATTTATTTTGCAGTGCTAATGACCTCATATGTCTCCAATCTATTTTGCAGTGCTAATGACCTCATAATTATGTCTCCAATTTATTTTGCAGTGCTAATGACCTCATATGTCTCCAATTTATTTTGCAGTGCTAATGACCTCATATGTCTCCAATTTATTTTGCAGTGCTAATGACCTCATATGTCTCCAATCTATTTTGCAGTGCTAATGACCTCATAATTATGTCTCCAATTTATTTTGCAGTGCTAATGACCTCATATGTCTCCAATTTATTTTGCAGTGCTAATGACCTCATATGTCTCCAATTTATTTTGCGGTGCTAATGACCTCATATGTCTACAATTTATTTTGCAGTGCTAATGACCTCATATGTCTCCAATTTATTTTGCAGTGCTAATGACCTCATATGTCTCCAATTTATTTTGCAGTGCTAATGACCTCATATGTCTCCAATTTATTTTGCAGTGCTAATGACCTCATAATTATGTCTCCAGTTTATTTTGCAGTGCTAATGACCTCATATGTCTCCAATTTATTTTGCAGTGCTAATGACCTCATATGTCTCCAATCTATTTTGCAGTGCTAATGACCTCATAATTATGTCTCCAATTTATTTTGCAGTGCTAATGACCTCATATGTCTCCAATTTATTTTGCAGTGCTAATGACCTCATATGTCTCCAATTTATTTTGCAGTGCTAATGACCTCATATGTCTCCAATTTATTTTGCAGTGCTAATGACCTCATATGTCTCCAATTTATTTTGCAGTGCTAATGACCTCATATGTCTCCAATCTATTTTGCAGTGCTAATGACCTCATAATTATGTCTCCAATTTATTTTGCAGTGCTAATGACCTCATATGTCTCCAATTTATTTTGCAGTGCTAATGACCTCATATGTCTCCAATTTATTTTGCAGTGCTAATGACCTCATATGTCTCCAATCTATTTTGCAGTGCTAATGACCTCATAATTATGTCTCCAATTTATTTTGCAGTGCTAATGACCTCATATGTCTCCAATTTATTTTGCAGTGCTAATGACCTCATATGTCTCCAATTTATTTTGCGGTGCTAATGACCTCATATGTCTACAATTTATTTTGCAGTGCTAATGACCTCATATGTCTCCAATTTATTTTGCAGTGCTAATGACCTCATATGTCTCCAATTTATTTTGCAGTGCTAATGACCTCATATGTCTCCAATTTATTTTGCAGTGCTAATGACCTCATAATTATGTCTCCAGTTTATTTTGCAGTGCTAATGACCTCATATGTCTCCAATTTATTTTGCAGTGCTAATGACCTCATATGTCTCCAATCTATTTTGCAGTGCTAATGACCTCATAATTATGTCTCCAATTTATTTTGCAGTGCTAATGACCTCATATGTCTCCAATTTATTTTGCAGTGCTAATGACCTCATATGTCTCCAATTTATTTTGCAGTGCTAATGACCTCATATGTCTCCAATTTATTTTGCAGTGCTAATGACCTCATATGTCTCCAATTTATTTTGCAGTGCTAATGACCTCATATGTCTCCAATCTATTTTGCAGTGCTAATGACCTCATAATTATGTCTCCAATTTATTTTGCAGTGCTAATGACCTCATATGTCTCCAATTTATTTTGCAGTGCTAATGACCTCATATGTCTCCAATTTATTTTGCGGTGCTAATGACCTCATATGTCTACAATTTATTTTGCAGTGCTAATGACCTCATATGTCTCCAATTTATTTTGCAGTGCTAATGACCTCATATGTCTCCAATTTATTTTGCAGTGCTAATGACCTCATATGTCTCCAATTTATTTTGCAGTGCTAATGACCTCATAATTATGTCTCCAGTTTATTTTGCAGTGCTAATGACCTCATATGTCTCCAATTTATTTTGCAGTGCTAATGACCTCATATGTCTCCAATTTATTTTGCAGTGCTAATGACCTCATATGTCTCCAATCTATTTTGCAGTGCTAATGACCTCATAATTATGTCTCCAATTTATTTTGCAGTGCTAATGACCTCATATGTCTCCAATTTATTTTGCAGTGCTAATGACCTCATATGTCTCCAATTTATTTTGCAGGTGAAAAAGAGCGGAGTGCTGACTACAATGGATCCACAGGATAGGAAAGTGCAGGAGGTAGGCTGTCAATCTTTTGCTGGGTGTTTCTTCTTGGATTGCCTGTAATCGTGCTAAAGACTGTGCAAAAGGCACATGGAACTGAGCAAAAAAGCAAAACTTTATTTGGAGTTCAGCTGAAGCATTTTTGCAAGTGTTCGTGCAGTAAAAATATTCCCTGATTTTTAAGACCATACAGTATTTTGGCAGCACATACAATCTTTGACTTTTCAGTGATGATAGTGATAATTAAAATTATAGTACATACAGGTAAAAATGTAAATACTTTCAGCTGGTTATCTGACTTGTTCCTCAAAAACTGTCCTTTTCCCTTCACAGTCAATGTTTGAGATTATGTCAGACGCATGACTTTTTTTTAACCTGAAATTTTCATTTTTTTCCTTGACAGTCAATGTTTGAGATCATGACCTCTGAAGCGTCCTACTTGAGGAGTCTCAACGTGCTGATCAACGTTTTTCTAAAATCTCCGGAGTTTGGTCATGACCATGAAATGAGCGATCGGTGTGTCATCACCAAGCGAGAGCGACAGTTCCTTTTCTCTAACATCGGCTGCATCCGCGACATCAGTGCCAAGTAAGTTATGTTAATTTATTTGGTGGTAGTTGAGATGATGATGATGATGATGATGATGATGATGATGATGATGTCATCATTGATGATGTAGATGAGGATGTTATCATTTATGATGATGTAGATGATGATGTCATCATTGATAATGGTGAGGATGACGTCTATGATGATGATGGTGTAGATGATGATGGATAGTATGCTGGAGGTGGAAGAGATTGTCCCAGGGATGTTGAAGGCAACAATGTGATGATGATAATGACAAAGAGGATAACGATATTGATTTCAGCATTCAAGATTTGCATTGTGCAGGAAGAGTTTTTCCAATTGCTTTCCATTTGATTGCTGTAATTTTATAGTAAAGAAATTATTGCTTTGCAGGCATGTGTAATGAAAAAATGTTTGAAGCATCAAGTGATGGTCTTTTAGAAGATTCATGACTGAGGAGAGTCAGTCAAACAATAGGGCAGTCATCTCAGGTGTCGTTGTCTATTGTTCTTGACGAACATAAGAAATATACTTTAAAATCGTGTTAGGCAAATATCTGGTAATCTTTGATGCTAATTGTCTGTGACAGGTTCCTGGCTGATTTGGAGGCTCGCTGGCAGGAGTCATGCATAATGAACGACATTTGTGATATCATCGCCAAACACGCCCAGAAAAACTTCGAACCCTACATTCGTTACTGCAGCAACCAAGCATTCCAGGAGCGGGCTTTGGAATCTCTTCAGTAAGTTGATAATTACTAGACACCATCATGATGAAGTCAGCAACTCTCTGACGAAAATTTGATAAAGAAGTTAGAAGCAACAGAATTCAAGAAAGTTCCTCACACACATCCCTTTTCTTTGCACAGAAAAAAGCCAGAGTTCATGGAAGCGGTCAAACGACTGGAACACCACCCCGACTGCCAGTTCCTTCCCATGTCTTCCTTCCTCCTCCTTCCCATGCAGCGTATCACTCGCCTCCCCTTGTTGGTTGACGCTGTTCGACATCGTCTCGACCCCGGCACCAAACGTCACACTTCTGCCACCACAGCGCTGGACCATTTGAACCACGTGGTGAAACAGTGTAACGAAGGTGCCAAGAAAATGCTGCAGACAGAACAGATGTGTCTCCTGGCCGCTAACATTGAGTTCAATAAAGTCAAGGTGAGGGTGATTGTTTGTTGCCTTGTCAAGTCAGGTAGTCAAAAAAGTTATAATGATGAGAAAAAACACACACAAAAACAAGATATTTTTAAAGAAAATGTACTTAGGCCCCCCCAAAAAATAGGTGTGGTTACGGTAACATAGCCAAAAAAAATAGGGTAGGTAGGTAGGCAATCACTTTTTTTTTAAAACTTTTTTTTCTAATGTGTACAAATTAAACCTACTTGACAGGGAAATAAGTGTGCGACACGGGCGCTTTCGCTTTCATTGCGTTTTTTGCACTCGTTTTTTTTGTTTTTTTTGTTTTGTTTTGGACAAATGTAATAAAAAGTTATAGGATCGGCCCCTAAAAATAGGGTAGGTCGGGTTACCGTAACCACACCTATTTTTTTTTTAGGCCTTACCAGAAAGTGTTTCTGGTGAGTACATTTTCATTGTTATCTTGTTGTTGTTGTTTTTTCATCATTATAACTTATTTGACTACCTGCAGTCTCTTTTTCCTATTCTGATGATAATATTATGTTCACTTTTTAATCACCCCATTCTTATCAGAGCTCAGGGCAATAGACTGTGTTCTGAAATAGCTCTGTCGGGTTTGTGTGTGCTGTGAAAGAGTTGTTTCTCTTTGAAACATTGAGGCAAACTATCCCATGTGACATTATAGGGTAGTCACTAGCAAGCTGCGTGTCATGTGGGAAAGCTTGCCTCAATATTTTCCATGAGAAACAACTCTTTCACAACCTATACAAACCCAACAGACTGGATTCTGGAATTCGTCTGTTTACAACATACACATAAAGAAAAAAAATGTACGTATACATGTACATGCAGCAGGCTGAACACACTGACTAGACAGAGTAGCAGATTGAGGAAATATGTCTTCAGGTCACCAGCACAGAGTTTTCAAAGTGTGTAGATGTCTCAGAATGATATGGAGGCTTTCAATGGTAAAGGACAAGAAGTGAGAGTATTTTTGGCTTTTCATCCCCGAGTCAGAATCACTGTAAAGTTACAAAATCAAAGATTGAAATTTTAGGATTGTTTTCCTATGCAGACAAATAAAACACAAGCGCAGTCTTCACTATAATAATAATGATAACTGGACATTTTTAAGTGCCTAACCTCTAGGCCCTTTACAAAAGAACATATATATACAGAATAGAACAATTAAAAGTACAACCTACATAAAACAAATTAATCATACAGACTCAAATCACCACATGTACTGTTCACACAATAATCATATATGCAATACATACTATATATATACAAACATACTAACATCTCTTCCATGCAATGTATTTTTTCTCCTCTTTTTATGTCAAGTTGTTTGATTTCAGAGGGGAAATACATTTCTTCTGATTTTACTTATTATTTTAATTCAGGAGTTTCCGTTGGTGTCGTCATCACGGTACCTGGTGAAACAAGGGGAGCTCAACAGGATAGTCACAGAAGGAACAAGTCGCATCCCCTTTGGTCGAAAGTCCAAGGAACACGTCTACCTCTATCTCTTCAGTGACATCTTATTGATCACCAAGAAACGAGGGTGAGTGCTAACACTTCTAGTTTTGTGCATGCTTTAGTCTGAATATGCTGGAAAAATGTCAAAATTACAATTATGTGTTTTCGGTAAAGTATCTTTATTTTTGCCACTAGGCTGGGTTTCTTTTTTTTTCTGTGGTCCTGAACAACCTGTGAAAACGGTTTCACCTTCCGAAGGCTACATGACAATCTTGCGTTCATGGGAATCTTATTAAATTTAAGTTGCAGACACCTGCTCTGTGGATTAAGCAAGGCTTGTAGCTGAAGTCACATGCTTCAGCGGATTTGAAAAAAATGTGAAGTCTTTGAATTTCAATACAGGCAGCTTCATTACCTAGAATGCTGGAATTTGGAACTTGTTTCTGATTTAGTTCAAGCTATGAATCAACATTTATTGGAAAATTTACTTTCTGAAATGATGAATTATAATAAGCCATTAGCAAAGAAGTTGCAATACAAGGAAAGTAATTGTGTTGACCATCGCAAAGAAGTTGCAATACAAGGGAAGTAATTGTGTTGACCATCGCAAAGAAGTTGCAATACAAGGGAAGTAATTGTGTTGACCATCGCAAAGAAGTTGCAATACAAGGGAAGTAATTGTGTTGACCATCGCAAAGAAGTTGCAATACAAGGGAAGTAAATGTGTTGACATCGCAAAAAAGTTGCAATACAAGGGAAGTAATTGTGTTGACCATCGCAAAGAAGTTGCAATGCAAGGGAAGTAATTGTGTTATTTCCCGTGTTTTGCTCAACCTTTTTTTCAACACATGGATTTTCCTTTCTGTAGGTAAAAATTGCATGAAGTATAACAAGGTGTTTTGAATGACAGATAAGAAGGGAGAACAAGAGAATTAGCTCTTTCTGAACATATGTATTAAATTACTGGAAGATACCAGGCCATCCATGAGGGTTTTTTTGCTTTTATGAAGGTAACCTGGATTGATTGCTTTTTTCTTTTTTTTTAATTTCTTTTTATTTCTTTTTGTCTTTTTGTTGTTGTTCATGGTGTAAAGTTGGGTGTATGGCACCCTGATCAGAGTTGTTTTTGGTTGTGTACGAGAGCTTTCAAATATTTTATTTCCGTTCGGATCTTCGTGTGATTACTGGCCAGGACTGCAGCAGATATTCTGTTCGAGACTACTGTGGTACCTGCAATGTGAGGACAGTCCTCCCTTAAAATGACGCTTTCTGGCGTCCCTTTGTCTATTATCCCTACCAAAATATACCTGTTGTGACAGGCCACCTGCAATGTAGGGACACTTCTGGCTGGTCCCGAGGGTGTCCTTTCATCGCAGGTACCACTGTACTGTCAGCTGAATAGAGAGTACAGCTATCGTGAACACTCTCTGCTTATCGCAGTGTTATCCTAATTTGATGATAGCTGAACTTCATCTTTTTTACATTTACTGATTTAGTCAAGTTTTGACTAAATGTTTTAACATAGAGGGGGAATCGAGACGAGGGTCGTGGTGTATGTGTGTCTCTGTGTGTGTGTGTAGAGCGATTCAGACTAAACTACTGGACCGATCTTTATGAAATTTGACATGAGAGTTCCTGGGAATGATATCCCTGGACGTTTTTTACATTTTTTCGATAGATGCCTTTGATGACGTCATATCCGGCTTTTTGTAAAAGTTGAGGCGGCACTGTCACACCCTCATTTTTCAATGAAATTGATTGAAATTTTGGCAAAACAATCTTCGACGAAGGCCGGGCTTTGGTATTGCATTTCAGCTTGGTGGCTTAAAAAATAATTAATGACTTTGGTAATTAAAAATCGGAAACTTGTAATTAAAATTATTTTTTCATTAAACGATCCAAAAACAATTTCATCTTATTCTTCGTCATTTTCTGATTCCAAAAACATATACATATGTTATATTTGGATTACAAACAAGCTCTGAAAATTAAACATATGAAAATTATGATTAAAATTTATTGTCCGAAATCGATTTAGAAACAATTTCATCTTATTCCTTGTCGGTCCCTGATTCCAAAAAGATATAGATATGATATGTTTGGATTAAAAACACGCTCAGAAAGTTAAAAAGAATAGAGATACAGAAAAGCGTGCTATCCTCCTCAGCGCAACCGCTACCGCGCTTTTCAATGCTACGAGTGTATGGTCTTGCGGAAAAAATGCTGTGCGTTCATGCAGTTTCATTCTGTGAGTTCGACTGAGCTTGACTAAATGTTGTATTTTCGCCTTACGCGACTTGTTAAATGTGTGTTCACAGCAAATGGTACCAGGTGTGAGATTACTGCCAGCTGGATAGAGAGTACAGCTATCGTGAACATTCTCCTCTTATCGCAGTGCTATCCTAATTTGATGATAGCTGAACTTCATCTTTTTCAACTCTGTCTTGACAGCAATGTGTACCAGGTTCGAGACTACTGCCAGCGTAACGCCTTGCACACCGAGCTTATCGACAACCCGGAGAAGAGCAAGTTCATGCCGCAAGGGGGCGCTGGTGTAAAGAACATCTTCCTTCTCGCCCTGCTCCACAACCACGAAGGGAAGCAAGTGGAGTTGGTGCTGTCGGCCAAGTCTGAGTGAGTCACACCTTAAATTAAACTCTGAAATTAGATTTTTACTTGAATTGACGATTTTTTTGAAATGTTAACGCCCCGGCGTAGAAGTGAAATCACATACTAAAAGAAGAGCGACCCTTTGAGATTAACTCAGTGGGACTGTGGGCCTCTCACAGTGCTAAATCAGGTTATTGCCAAAGCCCCCCCAGCTGAAAGGGTTTTAAGTTTTAGTTTGTCAATCAGTAATCGGCAACTAAAAAAAAAAGTAAGTATAAACCTCAGCTTTGCTTATTAGAATGTCGGTACCAACCTCTGTTTCACCCCATTGCAGTCTGTGTGTGTGTGCTTGTATGTGTGTGTGTTAGTGTGTGTGTTAGTGTATGTGTGTGCGTTAGTGTGTGTGTGTTAGTGTGTGAGTTTGTATCATGTGTGTGTATGTTGGTGTTATTGTCCATGCTTTCATGCGTGTGTTTGTGCATGTGTGTGTGTGTGTGTGTGTGTGTTGGATGGGGTGGGGACAGGGGAGGGGTGCATGTGTGTGAACAGCGGAGGAAGTGTTGGGTCTTAGTACCCTACCAGACTATAATTACAAATATCAAGCATGAAAACTTTCTCTTTTCAGCGGAAATTCCGCCGTTTTTTTGTCACACTTTCGCTTTTTTTTTTTTTTTTTTTTTCCCGCTGGAAAAAAAAGAAGACCCCCCAAAGAAAGAGGCAAAACGAAAGACATGGCAAGCGTTACTCCCGCCACTGCTCAATTGGATAAACCGTAAATTGCCGAGTCCGCAAACGGATCGATTCGAGCCTTTCTTCACTTCCTGCCGCACTTGAACAAAGTTTTCTCTGTACCAGCCTGCAGATCCAGAAATGGATACGCGAACAAATTAGATCTAATTTTGAAAAGGTTAAACAGGAAAAGCGGTCAACTTTTCACTGCTGTTCAACACAGGACTTGGTAAATATTTTTATATATGCCCATTTTAAGGCTCAGAAATGCTGAAACCCCTTCAGCTCCAGGGGGTTTTGCCCCCTGGCCCCCACAAGGGGCGTTACCCCTCGACCCCACTGGGGGCCTACTGCGGCCCCCAGGCCTCCACTTTATTTTCCTCTTTTTTCACCTCCGGCTGTTTTCATGCCTGAAATATATACATTTGTCTTTTGCAGGAGTGAAAGGACAAGATGGATAGATGCAATTCTGCCCCACCATTCTAACCCAGAGTACGAAAGAATCTACGAGGAGTGGGGTACGTTTTTATTCTTGATTTCTTTCTCTTGAATACTGTGTCTACAGGCTAGGCGATTCTGGGTATAATTGTTTTTTTCATGTGCACAGACCTAAATTTATTGTGGTATCCTCTGCCAAACCATGTCTTGGTTTGATTGTTTGAGAAAGTTTCTAGGTCTTGGGTAAGAGTAGCGAGTGTGCTAGATTAAAAATAGATTCCTAATTCAGTAATGGTTTCTGTTTTTCCTTTGTTCTGTCGTTTTTTTACATTTAGTCAAGTTTTGACTAAATGATATAACGTAGAGGGGGGAATCGAGACGAGGGTGTGATATATGTGTGTGTGTGTGTAGAGCGATTTAGAGAAAACTACTAGATCGATCTTCATGAAATTTTACATGTGAGTTCCTGGGTATGATATCCCCAGACGTTTTTTTCATTTTTTTGATAAATGTCTTTGATGACGTCATATCCGGCTTTTCGTGAAAGTTGAGGCGGCACTGTCACGCTCTCATTTTTAAACCAAATTGGTTGAAATTTTGGTCAAGTAATCTTCGACGACGCCCGGACTTTGGTATTGCATTTCATCTTGGAGGCTTACAAATTAATTAATGAGTTTGCTCATTAAAGTTGTCATTAAATCGATTTTTCGCAAACAGATTTAAAATTAATTGCATCGTATTCTTCATGACATTCTGAATCTAAAAATATATACATATGTCATGTTTACTCTTTAAATGTGATCACAATTAACGAAAATAGATTAATTAGTCTTAAGATTAAAATTTAAGAAATCGATTCAAAAATGATTTCATCTTATTCTTTATCGTTTCCTGATTCCAAAAACATATAGATATGATAGGTTGTATTCAAAACAAGCTCAGAAAGTTAACACGAATACAGATAAGCGCGCTTTCCTGCTTAGCACAATACGCCACCGCGCTATTCTGGCGTGTGCATATCACTGCGTTTTGCACGTGGGAGGTGAGCGATTTCCTTCTCGCGGGGATTGACGAAGCTGTACTGTCTTGGTGAAAAAAATACAGTGCGTTCAGTTTCATTCCGTGAGTTCGACAGCTTGTAGTAATTTCGCCTTACGCGACTTGTTTCTTCTGATCATGTTCTTGTGGTATTTGTTTGCTTGTGTGTGTGTGTGTGTGTTTCAGTATTTTTTAAATTCTCAATTGTTTGCTTTTGGTTTACATACCTGTATGTGTGTGTCAGCGGAGGGGCATGGAAGGAATAGGAAAAGTGGGAGTAAGAAAAAGATATGGAGAAAAAATCCCCATTACAGTGAAGAGATCGCAAGTCAAATAGCTCGCGGAAGGTTGCAACATGGACTGCTTATTCATACAAACATTGGCCTTTTTTTTTGGGGGGGGGGGGGGGGGGGGGGGGGTGGACTGAATTAAAAAGTGAGTAGTAGCATGTTCAGGGATGGCATTTGTTTGTGGTTCAGTGTCTCTCAATCTGAACACATGAAATAGTCAATTTTTGATGTCCTATAATACATTTTCAGCTTCAGGGTTCCCAGCCTGAGTATGCTTTTTTTTAAATAGATTGTAAATTTTGTTTTTCATTTCTACCTCTGTATGTTAATACATGTACATGATTAGCTTTGATGATTGTGACCTCTCCTTTTTGATTGCAGATTGCCCGCAGGTGCAGTGTGTGGAGAAATACATTGCCACAGAACCTGACGAGTTAACCCTAGAGGAGTCTGATGTGGTCAACGTCTTCAAGAAAATGGCAGATGGTGAGTAATTTTGTTTGGTTTAATTTTGTATGTTTTTGGGTATATTTTGCCAGGGTAAACATTTTGTGGGTAAGCTTGTGGCTGAGCACACTTTTTCTGTTGAGACAAAGTTATTTGGAAAAGAAGGAAATGTAAAGATCTCAAGTGATCCAATTCAAGTACTAATATTAGCAGACTGGCATGCTTTACTTTGAGAGAGAGAGAGAGTGTGTGTGTGTGTGTGTGTGTGTGTGTGTGTGTGTGTGTGTGTGTGTGTGTGTGTGTGTGTGTGTGTGTGTGTGTGTGTGTGTGTGTGTGTGTGTGCGTCAGAGACTCTTGTATGTATGTTTTAGTGAAGGTTGGTACAATGACATACATTCATATCTCAGATTTCCGTACACATGACTTAATCCTCTTCCAGACCTGGGAACCCATACGATTTTGCCGTATTTTGTACGTCTGATTGTCTAAAAATACGATCAGCACGGTCGGTGGAGAAAAAGTACGACGAAAAAAATTCCTAGACTATTTTTCTTAAAAACGCCTCCCTGTCATTGCTGTATATTTACTGGGGCACTGTTTATTTTAATGGTTAAAAACAACTTTCTAACTCGGTATTAGATCAATAATTACAGCTTTTGTCATTGAAAGAAGCATTTGTTTTAAGTGTATTGGTTAAATTACTTAACGGCGCAACGGACGCGTGCGAAGCATGTTTGAATCATCGATGTTGCAATGTGTGGAATACACTCATTTCTCTGAAAATACTCCAAGTTTGTTTGAGAATACTCCAAGTAAACAACAGGGGTTCCCAGGTCCGCTCTTCACTCCTTGTGGAGCATAGGGCCGCAGCAGTTATCCTCCACTTCCTCCAGTCTCTGACTGTTTTTTCAGTGACACATACTGAAACGAAATGACAAATTATTCACACTTACTTCAGCTTATTGTCAGAGTGTCACATTTATGAAGTGTTAAAACAGAGAACTCACGGCCTTTGCTCTTTTCTAGGTTGGTACGAGGGAGAGCGCATTCGAGACTGCGAGCGAGGGTGGTTCCCCGCAGATCATACAGAAGAGATCAACAACTCACACGTTCGCGCTCGCAATTTGCGCCTACGATACCGCCTGATGATTGCAAGCCAAGAATACACCGATATGACCTTCACCGGCGGCAACTGAACTTCACGCTATTAATAGCTAAATCTTGTCTTGTAGAAATTATGTGTTTTAAAATGTAAGCGTTGTAGATTCTCTTGGTGCTTTTTTCTTTTAATACTGGGTGGAAACTGTTGAAACTCCAGGCTGAGAGAAGACTGATGAGAAACGTTCAAAGAGCAACAAAACCACTATTTTGTCTTCTGCCAGAACAAGTATTTTTTAGTGTGTGTGAAAGGTTGGAAAAGTCTTTTTTGTTTAGTGCAATTTTAGTTACTTGCCCAGAAAAATATGAAATGCAGCAAAACCTGATCAAGGTCTGCATGCAAGTTGAAAAATGAATAATATAGGGTTTTTGGTTTGTTTGTTATAGGTTGAAATGCAATGA
The DNA here is from genome assembly GCF_037325665.1 of Littorina saxatilis. Taxonomy (NCBI): domain Eukaryota; kingdom Metazoa; phylum Mollusca; class Gastropoda; order Littorinimorpha; family Littorinidae; genus Littorina; species Littorina saxatilis. The sequence goes on from NC_090254.1 coordinate 21,594,409, forward strand.
AGTCCATCATCCTAATTTGTGTAATTTCACAAAGTCAAGATGAGGTTCAGTTTTCTCAGTTTTGCATATCAGGCATAAATGGTGCTTACAGTTATGAATACTAATAACAAAGTATTCTTATTTGTATCACATACAAAGTGAAATAACTGACGAGATATATATCCATGAGATAGGAACAAAATATAGCTTGACCAATGAGTTCTTGGTCGTTTTAAACCAAGCTTTTATCCCAGCTGAATATTGGTCATGACGTTACAACTTTGTACATAACTTTATGCATGTTGTACATGGTTTGTAAATAACAGCAGTCTATTTTTGCAGAAATGGAATTGAACAGAAAAAGAGGAAATAGGCAAGTTTCTGGTCCAGTTAATCAAATGGCAATGGTTCTGTTGCCAAGGGGACTTTTTTTTCTTCACATTATATGACATCTTTTTACCTTGCTCAGATTATTCGAGAGAAAATGATTGTGAGTTAAGATGAGTGATGGATGAAACAAGGAACCTAATTGAATGGTATTGAGAAATGTATGCTTGAAAAAGGCATTTGGAAGTTGATTCACAGTATTTGTACTCTTAGATTGATTCACAGTTAATCAGTGATTTGTATTGTCATGCTTCTTCATGAATCATTAATCATGCAGTCATTTGAAATCACACCAAATAAAGAAAGAAAGATTTGAAATCATTTTCAAATATAGCCAAATGATTTTTGTCCACTGTGATGCAATATTGTAATTGCTGAAAAAGGCGCCTATACAAAGTTTGCGATGCTTCATTTATAATATGCTGCAAAGCTTGTCATGTAACGTGTCCAATGTGCACTTTCTGTTTCATCTCGTACGCTACTTCATTAGTGTATTGACTGATTTTCAGACTTTAGGATTGATCTTTAGAACATCATTATTGCCTTATGGATACCAAACATTTACTAACTGCTGATCTTTTTTTTTTGGTGTGTGCTTTATACTTGTAAGTTTTCTGTAAAAACATTTTGTTGTATGTATCATTTGCAGTGCTGCTTTTTTGAGTGCACCTATTTTTCCATTTGATTACACCAAAATGTCTTGGTTTTTGAGTCACTTGAGAAAAAGTGACTCTATGTAATCGGTCAGTGTTAGTCTGTCCGGCCGGCCGGCCGGCCGTCCAGCCGGCCGTCCGTAGACACCACCTTAACGTTGGACTTTTCTCGGAAACTATCAAAGCGATCGGGCTCATATTTTGTTTAGTCGTGACCTCCAATGACCTCTACACTTTAACGATGGTTTCGTTGACCTTTGACCTTTTTCAAGGTCACAGGTCAGCGTCAAAGGAAAAATTAGACATTTTATATCTTTGACAAAGTTCATCGGATGTGATTGAAACTTTGTAGGATTATTCTTTACATCAAAGTATTTACATCTGTAGCCTTTTACGAACGTTATCAGAAAAACAAGGGAGATAACTAGCCTTTTCTGTTCGGCAACACACAACTTAACGTTGGGCTTTTCTCGGAAACTATAAAAGTGACCGGGCTCAAATTTTATGTGAACGTGACTCATTGTGTTGTGAATAGCAATTTCTTCCTGTCCATCTGATGCCTCATATAATATTCAGAACTGCGAAAGTGACTCGATCGAGCGTTTGCTCTTCTTGTTATTTTTTGATTTCTTTACAGTGCGTATTGCAGCCTTACATCCTGTTCCTGACCAGTGAACTTGCACTCAAGTGTCAAATGTTTTGTTTATTTAGAGCAAGTATGTCATTGACTTACTTGACCTATTCCTGTAGACTCCCCGTGGAGCATAGGGCCGCAATGCACCCTAAAGGTCTTTCAGCCGGTCCCAAGCCCGGATAAAGGAGGAGGGTTGGGCGTGGGGTTAGCAACTCCACCCCGCCAAAAAACCAACTTGCTACAGAAACCGCAATTATGTCATTGGGTTCCTGCTGTCATTAACTTTTAATAATAAACCACAATCAAAATAAACAAACTAATAAACAAACACTTCATACAAACAAAAAAAAAAGACACACAAAAACCACACACTAAAATGGTGGCTGTTCATTATACCTGAATAAAACAGAAATTGGTCATTGAAATACAAACAACTACCTTGCAGATAGTTGATACATGTATCCTTTACAAATACCCCCCGCGGGTTAGGGGGAAGAATTTACCCGATGCTCCCCAGCATGTCGTAAGAGGCGACTAACGGATTTTGTTTCTCCTTTTGCCCTTGTTAAGTGTTTCTTGTATAGAATATAGTCAATTTTTGTACAGATTTTTGTCAAGCAGTATGTAAGAAATGTTAAGTCCTTTGTACTGGAAACTTGCATTCTCCCAGTAAGGTAATATATTGTACTACGTTGCAAGCCCCTGGAGCAAATTTTTGATTAATGCTTTTGTGAACAAGAAACAATTTACAAGTGACTCTATCCCATCTTCCCCATTTCCCCGTCGCGATATAACCCTTCGTGGTTGAAAACGACGTTAAACACCAAATAAAGAAAGAATCCTTTACAAATGCTCCACTAAGATCTGACTGATGCCTGTACTTATGAGTGGATTTACTCATGTTTAAAAAAGATATAAAAAAATAAAAAGCTTTCAAAATATTACAATGTATTATTTTCTTTGTCTTCTCAGAAGCAGGATTACTGCAGTAGAAACACAGATAATTGTCAGAATGATTAAAAAGAATCACGCCACAATGTCCAACCTTCTCGACTCTGATTTGAGATTCAACATTTAGCGTGTATCAGCTGTGTTAGATACTTCCTGATCGATTTTAATGTTCGATTGCATCCATGCACATTTTCTCAGATATGTACAAAAAAGTATATAGCATGAAAAATGTATCTTTTTGATTTTGATAAGATTTGTAGCTTGCACAGTTTGTACACATACTGTATCGTCATTATTACCGATGCACATTACAGTATTCACAAATCAAACGAATGATTTACAGCACAATGTCCAGGTATGTTTGTATACTTTGTTCATACACAGTGATTTATATGATTTTCTTTATTTCAGTATTTCCATTATGTTTCATTGTTGGCATTCAGATGAAGAATCTGCACATTTTGTGTTGTTTTTTTCCCCAGAGATTTTGATTCCTTGAGATTGGTGTCATTTCATGTTGGCTTTTTGAAAACATGCCAAACTGAAGTGGCGGTATATGTCTTGAATGTTTTCTACCTTCAAAGATGATTTCATACTTTTGCTAGTCTATGAACAGTGGAATAAAATCAGAATTAAACATGCTTTGAATCAGCTGTTGCAATCGATGCTGTCACTGCTGCTAGGAATTTTAAAAAAGATGCCTTTTTTTACGGTGTTCTTTTTGTTTTCTATGAAATTGTATGAAATCAATACCAGTCCTTCATATTTTTTGTATGATCTATGCAAACAATTAATGTGTTCTTACACACTGAAAACCCCGGTATGTTTTTAAGAAACTTTTACTAACAGAGATGTTTTCTGATCAGCTTGAAAACTTGATTTGAAATGACTGATTTTTATATTTAGTCAAGTTTTGACTAAATATTTTAACATCGAGGGGGAATCGAAACGAGGGTCGTGGTGTATGTGCGTATGTGTGTGCGTGCGTGCGTGTGTGTGTGTGTGTGTGTAGAGCGATTCAGACTAAACTACTGGACCGATCTTTATGAAATTTGACATGAGAGTTCCTGGGTATGAAATCCCCATACGTTTTTTTCATTTTTTTGATAAATGTCTTTGATGACGTCATATCCGGCTTTTCGTGAAAGTTGAGGCGGCACTGTCACGCCCTCATTTTTCAACCAAATTGGTTGAAATTTTGGTCAAGTACTCTTCAACGAAGCCCGGGGTTCGGTATTGCATTTCAGCTTGGTGGCTTAAAAATTAATTAATGACTTTGGTCATTAAAAATCTGAAAATTGTAAAAAAAAATAAAAATTTATAAAACGATCCAAATTTACGTTTATCTTATTCTCCATCATTTGCTGATTCCAAAAACATATAAATATGTTATATTCGGATTAAAAACAAGCTCTGAAAATTAAATATATAAAAATTATTATCAATTTTTTTTTTCGAAATCAATTTAAAAACACTTTCATCTTATTCCTTGTCGGTTCCTGATTCCAAAAATATATAGATATGATATGTTTGGATTAAAAACACGCTCAGAAAGTTAAAACAAAGAGAGGGACAGAAAAGCGTGCTATCCTTCTCAGCGCAACGAATACCCCGCTCTTCTTGTCAATTCCACGTGCACTGCCTTTGCCACGGGCGGTGGAGTGACGATGCTACGAGTATACGGTCTTGCTGCGTTGCGTTGCGTTCAGTTTCATTCTGTGAGTTCGACAGCTACTTGACTAAATATTGTATTTTCGCCTTACGCGACTTGTTCCTTAAGTATTTGATTGAGCTTGCAGTTGGTTCTGTTTATCAGAATTGTCATCTTTGCTTAGGTGGAGTTTACAGCAGAACAGCCTCTGCTTTTCTGGCTCCCACACAACCGAAAATCTTTATCTTGCAAAGCGTAATATTACATACATAAATCCAGTTCTTATGAAAGCCTTAAACTTGGTGTGAAAATTATGTTCTGCATTATAAGCCATCTGTAATAGCTGCTGAGGTTTGTCTATTTTTTTAATATATTTTTTTTAAATGTTTGAATCAAACTTAAGACGAATGATTTGACCTTCCATTTTTATCCCTCCCCAACCGCTTCCCATCACAGGGAAGGGGAAGGAAAGAGTGCAATCGTATTATCTGGTTACAGAAGAAAAGAAAAACTGATCCCCCTGGACTGAGAATTGCAGCAAGCATTCAAACTACGCAAAGAAACTGGTTTCATCTTTCTGTTGTGTTGAGCTTAGAAAAAAATTAAAAATATATATAAAAAACCGATGATATCCGAGACTGTTTGGAGAGTTTTTAGATGATGTATCTTTGACAGAATTTGTGATTGTGTTGTAAGCTTGTTTGCTTTGTAAATCGCTGGATAATTCTTTCTGCCATGAGTACTGTCTACTGTGTTCCATACATTCCATGTTTTGCCAAATAGATGTTGGTGATGTGACAAATTTGGAGGTCCCCTTCCACTCCTTCGATCCTCCCTTGTTGTTGGTTGTTCCCCTTGGTTTCACCCTTCCTACGATCCCCTTCTTCCCCTGTGTCTTTGTTGGTGTATGTTGTAATATGGTTTGAAGAATTGACCGTAGAAATCTCAGTAACGTTGTGTGGAACTGTGCCACACTCAGTGCTTGCAACAACTCTTACAATGGGACTCCTCTTGATAGACCCCCTGATTTAGGACCAAAAAAATGTATATAATTGTATACTCACCCCAAATCCTCCACTTTTTTAGAAGCATATTACTGCCCCATATACATATTCTCCCATCCTTTTGTTCTGTCGTCAGATTCTGTATGACTGGTTTAAAACTTACATTACAGCATTGTATTCGTGTAGCTTTTTGTCAGATGAGACTGTACTTTTTAATTTGATTCATTTGACCAATGAAGTTTCTACTTAACTTCCAGTGACCATAGTGTTTTTCCTTCTTCTTGGTCTCATATTTGTTTGTATACTGTATTTCTTTAATTTCTTTAAAAAATATATAAATTGGCAAACATACAACCCCCCACCACCCCCAGCCCGATTTTTCCTCTCCCGTTTTGTGCTTGATAAAATGTCCTTTAAAACTTTGTTTTAACATTGATGTGACATTTAGGTTTCAGTGATTTTTGTTTGTTAAATGTTTTTGTGATTTTTAAATTGGCCCATGTGTGATGCACAAGTTGATATTATTGTAAGTCGGTTGACAGACATTCCATAGAGCTTGCCAAAGTTGATTTGAAATTGAAAAAAACCCTTGTTTTTGATGAGTCTGTCTGATATTTTCCTTGAGTGTTCATTTCATCTGTGTTACAGATTGTGTTGGCTATTTTTTTTTTTCAGTGCTAAAACACTGCCAGATTGTAAATGTGGATAGCATTGTATAGTCACTGGTAGATGAAATTGTGATATAGTTAACTTGGGGCATTCTTCTTGTGCACGAGCATTACATTAGAAATGATCCGAAAGTCTGCAGGTTAGGAAGTTAGTGAAATGACTAAAGGCTTGCAGTATGACAAAGTGTTTAAACTCCACTGCAATGCACGTGTTTCATGAGGAGTTTACGTGAGGAAACTTATAGATTTTCTTCTGTTTTCCAAATCATTGACTCAGGCAGCTGCATTCAAGTTTCAGGAGCAGTATACATGTACTCAGTGATAAGGGTATTCATGCACATGAATATACTTAAAGCCACAGTCCTTCTTGTGTAAGCAGTTAAAGTAAGATGACTATCTCGGACCTGGCCAGGGTTTTAAATCAGATAAGACCATCCCTCAACCATAGCTGCCAACCCTCTCAAATTTTTCGGGAATCTCCCGATGTTTGAATTCCGTCACGAATTTAGTCCCAAAATTTGTTCGAATTTCCCGAAAAGGAAATTTTCTAAAATAATTTGTGAAAGCAGCCTCTTTTTGGGGGACGAAACTGGTGAAAAGACGCTCTTGTTAACCAGCCAAGTTGATGTGCGCATGCACGGAAAATAATTTGTTCTTCTTTTCGGTTTGGAAACCCAAAGGCTAAAGTGACATTTTTACCGCAGTATAAGACAAACTATGACCGTATCGACAAGTCAGACGCCACGCATTTTGTAAACATAGCTGCCAACTTTTCCCAGATAAAAATAGGGAGGAATGAGCGTTTGCGCCGAGCCGACGGCGCGCGCCTAGAATGCTAGGGAGGTCCGGGGGCATGCCCCCCCCCGGAAAATGTTTGAAGAAAATGGTGCAATCTGGTGCATTCTGAGGATTATAATTGCCAGTTTCTGGCAGCAAATTTTGTCACAAAAAAGGATGAATGAGCTGGAGAGAGAGTAGATGTAGTGACTTACCAATGCACGTCAAGCTTCCTTCTACAGTATTTCATACTTCTTGACAGTCACATCTTCCAATGGTGTGTGGTAATCTTTCTCGTCTTCTTGACGGCTGTCCCCCAGTTTCCGTTCATGTTTTTCTGTTCTTGAATGAGCTTCAATATCCCCCCGGCCTCCATGTCCGATGCTGATATCTTCGCGGCACTTGGTGCATAACGCGAAATGTATGCTGCGTCTTGTCGATTCGGAGATGAAGTCATACTCTTGTTTGTAACTCTTGAAATTTTACACGAACTTTCGGCCGCTGGACCGTTGTTTTCTTCATTTTGTGGTCATCTGCTGCTGCTTCTTCTTCTGCTTCTCATCCACATTCGACTGAAGTGCATGCGCTAGCCACAAATCTCGCCTATTCTCGTTTTGTTTCGATTTTGATCACAGCGTTTGTGTGACGAAGCCTCGCGCTGAACGAGATTTCAGAAGTGAAACTACACTCCGGTCATTATATAACTATACTCGAAAAATTTTTAATCGGGAAACTTTTGCACTATTTGGGAAAATCCAGGACTGGACATAACATCGGGAATTTCCCGGTTTTCTAGGGAAGGTTGGCAGCTATGTGTAAAGCTTGTCGATGTGACATCAACATTGGACATGGTGGGAAAAAGGACATCGACCTCCACGCTTCCCCTGGGAGCGCCGCAGGAATGTCATAGTCATAAGGTTGGCAGCATGATGCTCAACTTGGACACAAACCATTTAAATTCCACAGCCTGGGCACTCTCTGTGCAGAATGGAATTTTTTGTAGTTAATTTCTGAACAGACATTATAGTGGCTATTTGTGAAATGAATCCATAAACAATTCTCCGTCTGCACAGGCAGTAGTCAGGGTGTTGATTGTTGGTATGTGTCAATGTTGGAGGATGGTGATGCCCAATGTAAAGGCCTGGCCAGATCTAAGATGGATCCCGCAGTGGGGCACTGCGGTTATGAAATTAAAGGCCCCTCCTGTTTTTGGAACCGCAGGAGCTTTCTAGTTTGCTGTTAGGTAGATTTTTGGTTCCTCTTTCCTGTCATGCTCTCTTTTTCTTCATGAATTCTTTTCTTTTTTCTGCCTTCTTGCTCATTCACCTGTATTTTTTCCAAAAATCTCTTCTCTTGCCGCTTGTCTCGCGATTCATGTATAGTTTAATCTGTTAGTGTTCTGATGTAAGTCCAGCAGTAGATAGGTTAAGCCTATTTTAACATACTGGAAACTGGTAATCTTCCAGTAGGTATTAATTTAGTTTTACTAAAGCCTGCTGGGACACAAGTAATGGGTTAGTGCATTTGTAAACAGGAATCACTTGACAAGTGGCCCCCTTCATCCCCCCCTTCCTCGTCCTGATATGGCTCTGCGTAGTCGGCTGGACGTTAAGCAACAAATAAACAAACAAACAAACAATCTAAGATGGAGAGACGAATCGTTTACACGGGAAGGACTAGGCCAGGTGTTACAGAGTTGCTTCTCTTGGGTATAGCTTTGTAAGCTGGCATACGTAGACCAAAAATGGCTGTCTAGAAGTGTAAAAATTAAGAAGCAATGTATTCCATGATATTGAAAGCTGTTCTTTGGACAATGATTAAAATAATGCAGTATTGAGAGGAGTAAGCAATACCGATTCTGTAGTGGTATTATCTGAGAAGATGGATTGTTCCTGTTGTACCTATGTTTGTTTCTGTTGTCTAATTGGAGCATGTGATTTGGATTAAATAATTGTGTGTACCAAGCTTCCCCTGTTGTTTACAGTTTCTGTATGACTTCATGCAGTATTTGATCTGTTCTTTCAATTTGCTGTCTTTGGTTTCTTGTGCAGTAATTTTTTGCTCTGTAAAGTGTATATAATTTCATCTCTTTCTCTGGTGTTTTACTTGGTGTTATTCCTGTGTAATTCATTTTCTGTTTCTGTGGGGTTTTGTGTACAAGCAGGACCAGAAATCTTGCAGTTAGTGACAGAGAACAGCAAAATGACAAAACTGTATGAATTTTGAATCAGATTGAAATGTACATAGATTAAAAACAGTCAAAATTGAAGCAGAGAGACATTGTTTCTTTTTTTGATGAGCTTTTGTTTATGGTATTTATCTACATTATTCTTTCTGTCCTGTAATACCAGTTTGTAATCTTTTTGAATTCAGAATGACACAGAATGAGAATGAAGGTCACCTTGCCAAGTTACATTATGACAGGTATATAACCATGCAACCCAAGTTTCAAACAAAACATGTGTTCTCTATAAATATCTGATTTTTTTTCCTCAATGGGTTGAAATAACACTTGTGATTAAAATGACTTGGTGATTCAAAGGTGGGAAAAGATGTGAGTTCATGACATGATTGAAAGAGATCTTCATACTGGTTTTGTATCTCAGCATTTATACAGATGCTATACAAAAAAGCATAATCTGCTTTCGTTTTCTAGGCAAGTTTTACTCTTTGTGTCTGTGAACATTTATATTCTTACTACTGAGTCTTGTACTGGCATTATCCTATATTGTTTCCATGTATCATTGTACCTGTATAGCACTGCAGCAGTTTCTTCATTATTCTCTCTTTCTTGCCGACGACACTGGTCATAGCTTTTTACCAAGTATCGAGTTTACACCTTTTCTGAACGTTCTGAAACCTAGTTGAAAAACGTTAAATAAAATATTAAACCTGTGAAAAAAAGTAAGAAATAATTTAGTTTATTTGCATGTTCTGATAGAATTGCCGAGTACACGCATTTGCTACTTTGACCCTGATTTTAGGCTTGAAAGACTTATTTTGATAATTATTCCACTATGACTGCAATTGAGGTATATTAGATTTTTTTTCTGACTGTGACAGCAACTTGTTAGGAAAAAGCGGGTAGCATTTAGTTTTATTTTCAATTTTTTTTACAATTAAAAAAAAAGTTTAGCGTTGGACTGAGCTTTTTATGTGTAAGTAAATTATTTTGATGAGCAGGAATTGCTTTGTTTCCATCATATTTCACAAATCATCTTGCCTCACCTCTTCACCGTCCAATCACCGTCCTGCTTTGTATGACTAAATTATATGCATGTAAATTATATAAAAACAATGTGTAACTAAAAAACATGCCATTGGTTCTCTTGGCACAGTATTTTTCCTCAAGAAAATTGCTCATAGTTTTCATGTGTCATCAAAGAGCTTATGAGATTAGAATTTTGTCATTTTAGACTTTAACTTTAATGTAATGTAGTGAAAGGATGGTAGTTTTGCTTTTACGACCCAAGGTTTTTTTTCTCTTTGAAAGGTGTTGTAATTTAGGTACCATATGTAAATTTGTGGATTAACATTAATGCCCTGTTGTCTTTATCAAGCATTCTACTGAGTAGCATAAGCACACGTACTACAGAAAAATAAGTATGTTAGTGGCTGATCCGCTAGCTACATATACTTTGATAATTATTTTTGTTCTTCTCTTCTCCTCTTCTGAGATACTGATTGCTTTAATTGTGCACATGAAAATTTTTTCAAGAGTGACTCCTTTCTCTATCAGAAGGTTTTAGGAATCTGTTAAAATGCTAATTTTTTTTTTATATATTAATTGAAGGTTGTTAAAGTTTTAGCTTTGCTTTTGGTGGTGTATGATATTTGTCTGTTCAACTGTTGAGAACACGTTCTTTGAATCTGTGGCAAGGGACGCATTCACAATGCAAGTTTTCTTAGAGAGTAATAATGTTGCAATTCAAAAGGAGAATATCTGTCACTGAATTCTTGCTGCACTGTCTGGGACTCGTTTTGTACACAAAAATGTCTTCATATCCCATGGAATAAACATGATTTTATGTACTTCAGTTTTTCTTCTTCTGTGTGTGTGTGTGTGTGTGTGTGTGTGTGAGTGTGTGTGTGAACATGAAAGTGCCACTGTTACTCTTTGATATGAGAGCGAGTGTCTGTATGATAATGGAGAAGGAAAATTGTGTGTTTATGCACGTGAGCGTAAGATGGAGACTCTATCCCATCTCCCCCCTTCCCCCGTCCCGATATAACCTTCGTGGTTGAAAACGACGTTAAACACCAAATAAAGAAAGAAAGTAAGATGGAGAGAGTTGAGCCCGTTGTTTTTTCTCTGTAAAATCAGCATACCTGCTTCTACAAGAAATGATTTGTTGTCCTATTTATTAAATAAAAAAAGCAAGAAATGTTGAAACACATTACCACACTCAACTTCAAACTCCACAATTACATTTTAAGTTTCAATGAAACATTATTATAGTGGTACATGTACCAGTAAACAAAACACATTCTTTTAGGTTCTTCCTTTTATCACCATCCCCTTTTACTCAACCTAAACCAATTCAACAGCAGGAAAGTTCAAACGCTATAAGCTTAGATGTCTTTCTGTACAGATACAATCAGTGCAGTCGATTCACTGGTACCAGTGGTGGATCATTCATTTATTCGCGGGAAGTTGAGCTATCGCAGACCAAAGCGACACCTCGTTGGTAAAGTTATTCCCCTTGATGCACAAGACGATGCAGACGACAATGCAACAGTAAATCCAGCGAGGTTTCATAGAGCATTTTTTGTACAAACCTTCGCTGAAAGGATATTTCTTTTCAGGTAAGTTTGTAGAACACAGTGTGCACAATGTCATGAGCGGAATTGAATACAAGATGCTTAACGGTCAAATATCAGATGAAGGTAGTAAGTCAGTTACAAGCAATAAGTTGAATAACCTCAAGTAGCCTACTCAATTTTGACAGAACGTTTCTTGTTTCAAACTGGAAGGATTTTTTTGCAGACAGCAGAGAATCACTTGAATAAAAAGAATGGCTCAAGCGATTCTGATTCAAGCAATTTGCAGTTGTCTTGAAATGAACTAACGTGTTGAGAAGAATGGCTGCATTAAATTGCAGATCTAGATCTTAGCCATTGGCCCAGCACACATAGCCTATTACTGTCGCATTTCCTTCTGCAGCTTTCGAATGAAAGTTCTGATTCGAATTAAATGAAGGAATATTATATCTGACACAAATGTATACAATGACAGTTGCAGAATCAGAAATGGCGGTACAAGAGAAAATGGCTTTGAATACGGGATCGGATCTCGACAGCCTTATTCATTCACTTGGTGAGTAGCCCGAGATTTTCATATCTTGATGGAAACCAGAGTTTTGTTGCTCAAAACCGTATTAAGCTTACTGTATATATATATATGTATATCATTTCTGTTCCACAAATGCTAGAATATGACGAGATCTATTTCCAGAGAGAGAGAGAGAGAGAGAGAGAGAGAGAGGGGTGGGGGTGGTAGGTGTCGTTGTGTGTGTATGTGTGCTGTATATGTATGTGTGTGTGTGTAGTGTATGTGTGTATGTGTGTGTTTGACAGTGTGTGTGCTAGTCACAGTGTGTGTGTGTGTGTGTGTGTGTGTGTGTGTGTGTGTGTGTGTGTGTGTGAGTCCGACGGCCAGTGACTCCAGTCAATGAAAGATGGCGATCTCTATGTTTAAATCGTGCATTAACATGTGGTAATATCCCTATCATTGTTGTTGCCTGTGGCATTGAAAGTGGGGGTCATGATGCCGTCTGGCACTTATTCCTTTTCTTTTCAGAGTATGAAAATCAGCAGTATGTCAAAATGATCGAGAAAGAAAATCAGCGGATTCAGTGTAAGTACATCACTAAGCACTTCTCATATAGTAAGTTCAGTAACTGAATGGATAAATGTACAATTTGAAATCGTATAATACTCTATCCGTGAGCAAATGAAATACACAGAATATACATGTGCTGATGTTCACTGCAAACTAAATTTACTTATCTCGCTCACTGTCTCTTGTACGTACGATAACATGTACAAAGAATATTTGTTTATGAAAGTGTGAAGGCCTCTCTATAAGCATGTGTGTTTGTTACATATTACAGATCCCATAATTTATTAATATTATGAATTCAGCTCGATTGCACCGCCCTTTTGAAAGACTTTAAATAACCGTTCTTTTTCAACACAGATCTCGAGGCACAAGAGCAGGAGAAAACGCAAGCAATCACAGAGTTACAGACTTGTCTAACGAACTTGGAACTTGATACCAAGAACAATCACAGGCAACTTGTTCACAACAAGAACACTCTGGAGAGGTAACGTAAACTGATAACAATACTCTGCTAATTAAAAGTGAGTATTGATCAATGGAGTGATGATATGAACTTATTATGCGGATTACTAAAGAGATGTACATGTATTTATATCAGTTCAATTAGATTGTTGGATTGGCTTAAGAGGCCTGTTTGTACGCAAGTAGAACATATATCAAGTTTGATTTTGTATGAGGTCAAGGTTATTGTTGAATTTAATTGTATTATTTTAAATGTTTTCTTTCGTAGCCTGAAGAAGACAAAGACGGTGCTTCAAGCGCACAGAGATGCACTGCAAAAACAGCTGGAAATGCTGCAGTTTGAAAATGACGAACAGCGGTAAGAACATTCCGATAGCTAGGGTGTAAGTGGGTGTAAAAGAGAGAGAGAGAGAGAGGGGGGGGGGGGGGGGGGTACCAGGTGTGTGTGCGTGCGTGCGTGTGTGTGCGTTTGAGTGTGTGTGTATGCACGTGAGAGAGAGTGTGTTTGAGTGTGTGTGTGTGTGTGTATGCAAGTGAGAGAGAGAGATAGTGTGTGTGTGTGTGTGTGCGTGTGTGTGTGTGTGCGTGTGTGTGTGTGTGTGTGTTTAGTGTGAGAGAGAGAGAGCGAACAAATTTATAAAATCGTTTAGAACGCCTATACAGTTCATAATCTTTGTAGGTGTACTGAACTCTTTTAACTGCTTTCCAGCAGTTCAATTTCTTTCTCTTTTTCATGTGACTTAACTGTGCTGGCATGTAACCACCCATCACATTTTGAAGCACATGATAAGACAGCATTCTGTCTTTAAATTTTACTTTTCTTCATCACTAACAAACCATTTTACTCTGCCTACTGTTTTCCTCTAAACAGGCGTGAATTTGAAGAAACCATACAACTGTACGAAAAGACGTGGACAGACTACGACGCCATATACAAGTCACTACCACTGTACAAAACTCTGTTGGAGTCAGAATCCAGGCTCGCCGAGTCGGAAGCAGAACACACCAAGTGGCAGCGACAGAAGAATGAACTGAATCGCAAAATGCAGGCTACTCGGGGTAACAGAGTTAAATTAAGGCCCCACATACACCACTCAGCAAAGTGGAATGCAGCTCAGTAGTTGAATGCAACGCCGTCGTTGCATGGTGTATATAGTTAATCACTGAGTCCATTCAAAATGTGACTGTAGATGAAGTGTATCACGAGTTACATTTCAAACAAAATAGGACATGTTTAGTTTTCATACAATCGCTGAACTGATGAATGAAATGTACAAACTGGAATGCGTCGACGGACGCAACTCCTTAACCGTCTAGCCAAGGATACCAGAGATAGTCACATGAGTGGACTGGGTGGCCGAGTGGTAACGCACTTGCGCTGGCTCGGAAGCGAGAGGTTGCGAGTTCGACCCTGGGTCAGGGCGTTAGCAATTTTCTCCCCCCTTTCCTAACCTAGGTAGTGGGTTCAAGTGCTAGTCTTTCGGATGAGACGAAAAACCGAGGTCCCTTCGTGTACACTACATTGGGGTGTGCACGTTAAAGATCCCACGATTGACAAAAGGGTCTTTCCTGGCAAAATTGTATAGGTATAGATTAAAAAAAATGTCCACCAAAATACCCGTGTGACTTGGAATAATAGGCCGTGAAAAGTAGGATATGCGCCGAAATGGCTGCGATCTGCTGGTCGATGTGAATGCGTGATGTATTGTGTAAAAAAATTCCATCTCACACGGCATAAATAGATCCCTGCGCCTTGAGTCCGAGTCTGGAGATACGCGAGCGATATAAGACTTCATATAAATAACATGAAATTGCTCTGTGCGAGGATGGTATGCATCTGCGTTGGTTGCAACTATGTTGAGTGGTATTGACGAGGCATACGATACTTTTTGACTCACATGCGAAGCAAAAGTGAGTCTATGTACTCACCCGAGTCGTCCGTCCGTCCGTCCGTCCCGGCGTCCGTCCGTCCGTCCGGAAAACTTTAACGTTGGATATTTCTTGGACACTATAAAGTCTATCAACACCTGATGTGGCCTGATGGTGTATGGTTACAAGATCTCAAAAAACATGTGCGGCAACTTGACCTCACTTCAAGTTCAAGGTCACAGGGGCCGTAATTGTTGTCTTAAAAACGACCATTTTCCCATTTTCGCATTTTTTTCTGAAGTTATCGAGAATGGCAACCTTAGCTATGTATGCTATACAGGGCAATGTAAGCCCTATCTTTGGACACCAGTTTGGTTGACCTTGCTTCAAGGTCAAGGTCGCAAGGGTCCTTTAAAGTTGGATTGTATACATATTTTGAAGTGACCTTGACCCTGAACTATGGAAGATAACTGTTTCAAACTTAAAAATTATGTGGGGCACATGTTATGCTTTCATCATGAGACACATTTGGTCACATATGATCAAGGTCAAGGTCACTTTGACCCTTATGAAATGTGACCAAAATAAGGTAGTGAACCACTAAAAGTGACCATATCTCATGGTAGAAAGAGCCAATAAGCACCATTGTACTTCCTATGTCTTGAATTAACAGCTTTGTGTTGCATGACCTTGGATGACCTTGACCTTGGGTCAAGGTCACATGTATTTTGGTAGGAAAAATGTGTAAAGCAGTTCTTAGTGTATGATGTCATTGCTAGGTTTAGTTATTTGACCTTGACCCTGAAGGTCAGGTCAAGGTCAAGCATGTGAGTCGTATGGGCTTTGCCCTTCTTGTTTCGTACAGGCGATGTGAACAGATCTGATCTGTTGATGTTTTAACTTGAAAAAATGTTATTTAATATGTTTTTCAAAAGGTCACAATACTGACGTGCAGCCGTTTTCTATCTGCTAGGGCGACATACTGTGTTACAGATAATGACACAGATAATGAATGAAAACATGAGAGACTGGAGAAGAAAAATGGCGGGAGCCGGCTTCCACAGTTAAACAAAAGAAGGGCAAGATATGAATGCAAACTCGAATGACGCATGTATTGCACTTGTTTCACATTTGGGTCTTAAATCTGTGGTTTTTATTTCCATTTTAGCACATATTTGTTTCTGTCTATTCGTTTTGGTTTGTTTTACAGATGAAATGGACTTTAGGGACTGGCAAAGATTCTGTATCAGAATGTATCCTTTCGCTGCCTCAGATCGTCGCAAACTCCTGGGAAAAGGAAGTGAAAAAACCATTTTGGAGGATGAAATTATGTTTGCACTTGTAAACTCGGTACTTTTTAACCATTTAATTGATGTATATTTTAACAAAACCAGCTCTAAAGCCTAAAACTGTAAGGCTAAAAAAAAAAAAGTCTGTTTACGGTAACATAGACCAAAAAAATAGGGTCGGTAGGTCGGGATATTTTTTTTTTTTTTCCCCAAAAAATCATATTTGTACGTTATCTTAGCGAGTGAACACTTGCCAAGATGTTAGCGAATCGTCCTATAGTACCTCCTTACATAAATAAATCAGTGCAGACAAGTGGTTGAGCAGCAGAAGGAAGAAGAAAGAATTCATGGATGCTGTAGTGGAGAAAGAAACGTTGCAGGCCAAAATGGAAGAGATTCGGGGCAAAAACAACTCTTCTTTAAACACCACGGGCCTTCCTGAGACGTCCCAGGTTAGTGGTGACAATTATTTATGGGTGGTGGAGTGGAACCCCGTTTTAAGACCAACACAAATCTGAGAAATGTAGGTCTTGAAAAAGAGGGAGTCTTAAAATGGGGTTAATTTTACAACGTTACAAAGTTATAAACAGAAAGTCTCAGAAAACATGTACAAGGTCTTAAAAAGGAGGGAGTCTTTAATTTGGGGGTCTTAATAAAAGGGGGGGGGGGGGGTTCCACTGCATAAGTGAAGTGTTGTGTGAAATACTTGAATGAACATAATAGGAGGTTGGCAGGATAAACATTACATGGTACCATAACTGACTGACACTCGAGTATTTTAATTGCTTTGTTCCTCTGTACACAGGATATGGACACAGATGACACACAGACGGAAACATCACCAGATCTAACATCAAGCGAAGAAAATGTGACTGAACAGGACACCACTCTCACAGAAAGAGGGGCTGGGGACGGAGGTGACTTCATCGCAACGTCACTTACAGGGACGCAAAAGTATTATTCCTTTTCTCTATTGTTTCTGCTGCTATTGTGTGTCGTGATAGAGTGGATTTTTGAACGGTCTACGGCTGAAAATTGTAGGCTTAGACCTTATACTTGCCCCTTGCACATCTACTGAAGTGTTGGCAGAATTCCACATGTCCTGGCCGTGTGGAAGAGACGATAGAATAAGATATTAAAATAAGAGGGCATGCGCTTTTTGAGTCACTTGAGAAAAAGTGACTCTATGTAATCGGTCAGTGTTAGTCTGTCCGGCCGGCCGTCCGGCCGGCCGTCCGTAGACACCACCTTAACGTTGGACTTTTCTCGGAAACTATCAAAGCGATCGGGCTCATATTTTGTTTAGTCGTGACCTCCAATGACCTCTACACTTTAACGATGGTTTCGTTGACCTTTGACCTTTTTCAAGGTCACAGGTCAGCGTCAAAGGAAAAATTAGACATTTTATATCTTTGACAAAGTTCATCGGATGTGATTGAAACTTTGTAGGATTATTCTTTACATCAAAGTATTTACATCTGTAGCCTTTTACGAACGTTATCAGAAAAACAAGGGAGATAACTAGCCTTTTCTGTTCGGCAACACACAACTTAACGTTGGGCTTTTCTCGGAAACTATAAAAGTGACCGGGCTCAAATTTTATGTGAACGTGACTCATTGTGTTGTGAATAGCAATTTCTTCCTGTCCATCTGATGCCTCATATAATATTCAGAACTGCGAAAGTGACTCGATCGAGCGTTTGCTCTTCTTGTTTGTTTTTTTTTTTTATAAAAAGAAAGAAGATTTTTAAGATTTACTGAATGTTTATTAGAAGTTTTGACCAGGGTTTTTCTTTGTATATCACTAAATGTAGGAATGAAAGTTGCAGGATTTCTGCAAATTTCACACTGAGTGTACACGATAACATATTTCTTCCCGAGTTCCATCATAATTTATAATCATGGTTTCTTTAAGTGTTAATTTTTGTGTGCAGACTGTTCATGTTTTTATTGCATGAAGATTTTGTTAAAATATAAATCACTGTATTTAACAATACTCAGCGTGAATGAACTGTCATTAAAATCATGTTTCAGATTAATAATTCATTATGAATGAATAAAATAGTTCAACGCAGCTATTTTTTTGTGTTTTTATTTGTTTTCAATGTTGCTTAGAATCTGATTTCGTATTCTGCTCTTCATGAAAGTCATGTGGTTTAAAATTGTGTGTGTGTTTCTTTGTTTTTGTTTTGTGTGTGTTAAAGCATGACGTGTTGGGAGAGATCACAAAATATATTCAGTAATTTATTTGTGAGAAACTAAGTGGTATATTTTATAGTCACTGCGGGAATAACGCTTTTGATTGTGAAATGGCCATTATAATAGTTTGACAGAAGCACACACGCTGGCACACACATTGATGCATCCGCGCGTGCATACCAAATGTGAACACACGCACACGAACATACGCACGTATTCACACATCCAAAGAAACGCACACACGCACGCAAAGACATACACACCCGCACGCAAGCACACACATACACACACACACATACACACACACACACACACACACACACACACACACACACACCAAGACAGAAAAGAAAAGAAAAGTCTATATACTATATGTGCCGAAGCCATCGAGTCTCTTCAGGTTGTTCTCCGACCTGATAAAAAGCAGCGGAATTTTTTGTTTTGAGATATTTTAAAGACAATTCTCTTGTCTATCTGAAGAGTTGAGCGTGATCATTAAGTTTCAGAGTGTTTGCATGTGTTCGTAGAAATCCAAAATTTATCAGGACCAAAAATAAGCAGTTGTGATTTAATGTACAGTTTTATCAAAAAATATGCTTTGAACAACATTTAAAGTGTGTATGAGTGCAAGGTACTTTCCTTTGGTTTTGTTTCAGAGATACACTCGGCGAAGTGAGTGCTTCAGAGCTACAGAATGAACCCAGTCGTCTGACACAAAATAACACATTCGTTGTCAATGAAGCCACCGTGGACTCCCCAAAACCAGCTGAACTTCAATTTCCAAACGTGAGTTGTCACTTCCATAACACTTTACTTGTAATATAAAATCCATTTGTTCTTTATTAATCCATCTGTTCATCTTTCAATCCACTTGCCCATGCGTCTATTTGTCCCTTCATCATCCCAATCTATCCACACATGATTTTGCACATATTCACACACACACACACACACACACACACACAGGGACCCGGCACACTTTTTGTATTTCCTGTATTAAATTGAAATGTAAAACTTATCCCCCCTAAAAAGTTCAGCCACCACCAAAATACACAATTTCTTACTTTCAAGTCAAACACTGCCGCCAAGGAATCAACGGAACAGTATCCTTACACCACAATCCAGGACATTGGCCACGCTGATAGATTTGAACCCCCCAACACATCCACACCAGTCTTATGTGGAGCGATACCAGCCACGAGAAGAGTACCGCAGCTGTCGTCCACGCCCAGGATGCCCATGCGTCCTCCTGTCGTGTCTGTTCCAAGAATAAGTAAAACCTGTTTGTATTTCTTGTTTAAAAATGCCGTTTCACTACAGGGAGTGGGCGGGGATGTAGCTCAGTCGGTAGCGCGCTGGATTTGTATCCAGTTGGCCGCTGTCAGCGTGAGTTCGTCCCCACGTTCGGTGAGAGATTTATTTCTCAGAGTCAACTTTGTGTGCAGACTCTCCTCGGTGTCCGAACACCCTCGTGTGTACACGCAAGCACAAGACCAAGTGCGCACGAAAAAGATCCTGTAATCAATGTCAGAGTTCGGTAGGTTATAGAAACACGAACATACCCAGCATGCTTCCCCCGAAAGCGGCGTATGGCTGCTTAAATGGCGGGGTTAAAACGGTCATACACGTAAAAGCCGTTGGATTTTCAGCCCATGAACAAAACAAACAAACAAAAACAAACTACAGGGAGTGGACTGGGGTAGAAGTGAAAAAGACTCAGGGAGTCCGGGGTTCGGGAGGGGGTTCTTGAAGTTGAGAAATGTCTATACTGTTTGGAAAAAAACGTACACATCCCAACCCTTTGATTATTCTTCCATTTACGTTGAAATGTTTGCTGACGGGCGCAGTGGCGTGTTGGTAAGACGTCGGCCTCCTAATCGGGAGGTCGTGAGTTCGAATCCCGGTCGCTGCCGCCTGGTGGGTTAAGAGTGGAGATTTTTCCGATCTCCCAGGTCAACTTATGTGCAGACCTGCTTAGTGACTTAACCCCCTTCGTGTGTACACGCAAGCACAAGACCAAGTGCGCACGGAAAAGATCCTGTAATCCATGTCAGAGTTCGGTGGGTCAAGTTATGGAAACACGAAAATACCCAGCATGCCTACTCAATGAAAGCGGAGTGAAGCTGACTATGCTCTCAGAGTATAGTGTGGGGAACCCAAATGGGCAAACGAGCTCACACGTCACCAGACAATTCTGGAAGGCTGAAGAAGAAGAAATGTTTGCTGGTGAGATTGAGACCCGATGTGTTGATATTCAGTGAGGCCTGACGGGCACAGTGGAACCCCGGTCAGTCTCAAGATACCTCACCTGACCCCTCCACTGTTTTTAACACTTTCCCCCTTGTCAGACCTTGTTTTCTAACTTTATATTCTCAGTAGAAAGTCGCTGCTGACTTCGAGTTGGTTTTTCCCCACAGCTTTGATGTTTGTTTATTTTTCCACAGCTTTGATGTTGTTTTTCAGTAAATCTATTTTTCCTGTTTAAGGTCATCCTTCTGCTCCACAAGGCAGTTTCAAACCTCGACCAGTGCAAGTTCCTTTCATCGCCGTACCCAGTAGACCCCCGGTGGCGCCGAAACTAGCGTCATCCAAAATCCCCACGGTGCGGTCCGCAGTGGCGTCCATGCTGGCAGGCACCAAGCCACCCACAGACAGACCCCAGCAACGACCAGCACCAGTGGTGCCAAAGATTCCCATGCCCAGGACACCCTTACTCGCCCCACCACCCTCTCCTCTACTTTCTTCTCCAAGAATTTATTGTCCCCCCGAAACCACCAAAACCAGTGTGGCAAAGAATGGTGTGGCAAAGGCGGCTGGTGTTGCAGTATCTGTCCCTGTGCTATCGGCACCTGTGGTCCCACTGCCAAGAATGTCTTCGGCTGTGCCGGGCAGAGGAAGGGTTCAGGGTTCGGTTCCCAGGCCTGTGCTCCTCGCTCCACCTCCCCCTGTGATTGCAGTGCCTGCTTCAGGTTGAGAGAAAGTTGTAGTTTGTTGTTTGCATGCCTTAGTAACTATATAAACTCTGCAACAAAATTATTGCACCCATTTATGTACCCCGACTAAAACATTCATTCCCGTGTTATTTCATTCACACTGTCTATGCCATCTATAAAGCCCTCCACTTAGCTATTTGGCACTCTTTTCTGATCACAGATTTCTGTAATAGTAGTCACGTGACCGTCGCCGAAGTAAGGGTACCCCCCCAAAACGGCCTGACAAAAACGTCAGGTACCAATTAAAAAACCGACAAAAAATCAGAATAGGCGCAACTTGGCAATATGTACTTACGAGAAGAATGCCAAATTAATTATCTATCCAGAACAGGTTGCTTTGTTTTGCTATCTTGCGTATCTCCTGTGTTATGTCATTTCTTCTGAGTCAGGTGTGGAGCGCATGAGCAGTAGAAACGGAGGTTTTTGTGTACGTGTCAATTTTGAGGGGTACCATGATAAAAAGCGCTGTATTTCAGCAATGACTGAATGTATTGATTCAATACTTTCACTTGAATCACTTAATTGGCCCAAGGGCAGTGGAACACCCGCTGGACTTTTTATTCTCGATCACGGGTTCAAATCCCGGCCGGGATGAAGACGGGCCAACTTTATGTCATGTCTATGTGACGTATATGTCCCAGCCAGTGTTGCCGCTGTGGCAAGTACAAGAACTTTATCATTCTCCCGGAATTGCAGGTGGCTGGTTACACCTAAATATACACACTTGCTTCCACTGGGAGGAAGCGCCCGGATTTTTCTAGGAGGGTGATCATAAAGTAATGAGAAAACAATGTGTTTCAGTGAGTCAGCTCCCTCGCCCGATGAAGCCCTCGGGTAAAGAGCCCTCACCACCTTGCAGCAAGATCAGTGCTGCACGGCGACCCCAACCCGTCCCAGCCATCGCCTCTGCTTCCAGTGCAGGAGATGCTCCCATGACGACCGGTACAGGTGAAGAAAGAGCTTTCAATTAAAATGCGCTAGGTTCGAGGTAACATCTGTCACACCTGCTAGTTTAGTTTAAAAACACAGTCCCGGCTTCTCGTGTCAATGATTTGGCTATGAGGCTTTTACATGGGATCTTACCGCCATCCCTCTACTTGAGCACATACCAAAAATCCACAGCCTCATTGCTTTGATGGGTTTTTGTTTATGAATTAATTTGTTATAAGTCATAAGTACGACATGTGTTCCATGGTACACGCACAGTGGTACCTGTTAACACGGGTCCCTCCGATGAGTGGACACCTCCCAACCGTGAAAGGACGCCTTCTGTTTCTCATTGTCGTCAACATAATTAGAAAATACTTCTGTCACCTCTTTTCTTGGTCTCGAGAGTTGTCTCACATCACTGCGGGTAAGCAAACTATAAGTGATGACTGGAATAAAGTGGTAAGGACGAAATTGTACTTTTGTGGTAATAATATCTCACCGAACATATAAACAATTGTTATAAACCACCTTATAACCAGTGTATGTGGGTCGTATTGCCGCTAAACCAGGGGGAGATTGAGATTTGCTTTCAAAAATTGCCATAATTTGTGCCTGCCTTTGCTGCGGGTTGTTCGGGATACTGCAATAATGTGTCATGCCTCATCTGTTGTATGATGGTTTTCAGGCAAATCTAACTCGCCAGTCAACAAAGACGCCGATGATGTTAATGCTGCGTTGCAAGATGAAGAAATGGAGTGTGAGATGGAACTCAGAGGTAGTACTCTGTGTGTGTGTGTGTGTGTGTGTGTGTGTGTGTGTGTGTGTGTGTGTGTGTGTATGTGTGTGTGTGTGCGTGTTTGGAAGGAATGGAAGGTGTGCATGTCAAAGTGTATTAAAGTATGCAATGCTTGAGTGTGATTCTTTGTGCATTTCTGTGATGGTCATAAACAACCATGACTCCACATTGTGAAGGGAAAAACAGAAATGTTACAAGAAAATATGTCCCTCGTATTAAAAAATTTCAATTTAGCACTTTTTTGTAGCAGTATAGATACAGAAGCAACCCCCTCTAGCACCCCCCACCCCGCTCTCCAAAAGCAAAAAAACAACAACAAAAACCAAACAGAAACAACACAACAACAACGTTCACAACAACAACGTTCACAACAACAACAACAACAACAACAACAACAACAACAACAACAACAACAACAACAACAACAACAACATACATCTTTGTGCTTCTCTCAAGGATCACAGCAAAGCGTCTCTTCAGATGAGATCTCCACGCTGTCCCAAGGGTATTCGTCTCAGGGTCAAGGCAGCAACCCTTACAGCCCTTTCAACATGCAGAAACACGTGGATAGGATCATGGAGCTCCAGCAGGAGGAGGACGATTTCAATCCTTTCGTGCAGCCCAATAAACACACCGGTCCTTTCAGACACCCTCAGTTCTGCGCTGGACGTGTAAGTGGTGGGGGAGCAGTTGGGTGGGGGGGGGGGGGAAGAGAGAGAGAGAGAGAGCGAGGGAGAGAGAGAGAGAGAGAGCGAGAGGAAGAGAGAGAGGGAGAGAGAGAGAGCGAGAGAGAGAGAGCGAGCGAGAGAGAGAGAGAGAGAGAGAGAGAGAGAGAGAGAGAGAGAGAGACTGTATTTCCTCTTGACTCTAACTTCAATTTTGGCAAATCCAGATTCACTACAGTGGTTTCCCTACACAAAAAAAAGACCTCCACACAAAAAGAGAAAAATTGAGGTCTAAAAATTGGGTGAGTTTTGAAATGGGGGTAAATTTACAAAGGTTATAAACAAAAAGTCTGAGAAAACTACCAGTTCGGGGGTTTTAGGGCATATTTTACAGTGCTGTTGGTGCCTACTTGCCGAGTGGCTATCCCAGGGGTCATATTCTAAATGAAATATAGAAAGTTATATATCAAATGAAAGGAAAATGAATAAGCTTTTCATATTTGCAAAGAGAATTGTGCTACATGTATCTTTAAAGGTAAAATTTTTTATGGGGGTGACAACATTATTTTTGTTGAAATTTGTACGTCCATTATTTGGAACACGTGACAAACACAAAGAAGACATTTTTTTGTGTTCAGTTTATTTTAGATATATGCTGCTAACTAGTCTGTTTTGGCATTCATTTTACATAACAGAGCAAAGTTTTATTGAGTTTTGCTGATAAACAAAAACGTTATTGTCACCTGAATACCCCCACCCAAATTTCAAAGTTGGACGTTTCATGACATACGCATGCCTAAGGCACACAAAAAAAAGTCTGTTTACGGTATCAGGCGACCGACCCTATTTTTTCCCGCGACCCTGGACTGTTTTTTGGTATTTGGGAGAAAAAAAGAAAAAAAAGAAGAAAAAAAAAATTGGGGGGGGGGGGGGGGGGTGGGGGTGGGGGCAAAATAACTTAAAAATATGGATTTTTCAAACAAAATAAAAAAAATAAAAAATCTTTTTTTATTTGACAAAATAACTTAAAAATATGTTTTTTTGGGGAAAACAAAAACAACAAGAAATTCCTCCGAGGTAGGAAAAACACCCCCGTCCTTACCATTCTCACTGCCACCAACTGAGAAGGTTATTTCCCTTTGACCATTAATATGTCCCTCTATAAGTCCTTGTAGAATCTTAATCCACCAATAACTCCCTAACCGTGTGTTTGACTGGTCCCAATTTTTGTAAGGACTGTCTCAGGAATGTATAGAACCTGTTCACCAAGTTTGGTGACGATTGGTCCGTTCATTCTTGAGATCTATATGCGAACACAAACACACAAACAAACAAACAAACAAACACAAAATAACTTAAAAATATGTTTTTTTGGGGAAAACAAAAACAACAAGAAATTCCTCCGAGGTAGGAAAAACACCCCCGTCCTTACCATTCTTACTGCCACCAACTGAGAAGGTTATTTCCCTTTGACCATTAATATGTCCCTCTATAAGTCCTTGTAGAATCTTAATCCACCAATAACTCCCTAACCGTGTGTTTGACTGGTCCCAATTTTTGTAAGGACCGTCTCAGGAATGTATAGAACCTGTTCACCAAGTTTGGTGACGATCGGTCCGTTCATTCTTGAGATCTATATGCGAACACAAACACACAAGCAAACAAACAAACAAACACATCGACCGAATCCTATACACACCCCTATACCGGGGGTGTAAAAACAAAAAACAAAAAAAGTCCCCACCTACCGACCCTATTTTATTGGCATAATAATTATGTACTTTTTTTTTTTTTTTGCCTAATAATGCATTCCTATAACTAACTTATAACAAAAACCCAGCTTGTTTTTGTCATAAAGTGTGTCTAACATATGAGTTTATCCACTGTCCGACCCATCCAATGTAAAATAACACTTTTTTTTCCTCGATAATTAGATAATTGGTCAGTGGAAAACTACAGGGGGGGGGGGGGAGGGGGGGCATCGTAAGCTTGCTTACGATGTGTAAGGGAGCGAACTGGTAAGAGTTAAAAGGGAGGGAGTCTTAAAAGGGGGTTCAACTGCTAGTCTTTCGGATGAGACGAAAAACCGAGGTCCCTTCGTGTACACTACATTGGGGTGTGCACGTTAAAGATCCCACAATTGACAAAAGGGTCTTTCCTGGCAAAGTTGTATAGGCATAGATAAAAATGTCCACCAAAATACCCATGTGACTTGGAATAATAGGCCGTGAAAAGTAGGATATGTGCCGAAATTGCTGCAATCTGCTGGCCGATGTGAATGCGTGATGTATTGTGTAAAAAAAATTCCATCTCACACGGCATAAATAAATCCCTGCGCCTTGAATATGTGCGCGATATAAATTGCATAAAATGAAAAATAAAAAAATAAAAAAAATAAATCCCTGCGCTTAGAACTGTACCCACGGAATACGCGCGATATAAGCCTCATATTGATTGATTGATTGATACTGTATCATGGTGGTAAATTTACAGAGGTTATGAACAGAGAGTCACTCTGAGAAAACAAGGTCTTAAAAAGGGGGATTCCACTGTATCTTTTTGTGTGTAAAACTATATTTCTCGGGTTGAATGTTGTGCAGGATAATACCACAGCTGAGAAGACGACCACCATGAGCGCTGGGCCTTCCAGCAGTTCTGTCTTCAACATGGGTTTTATGGCACCACCAGGTAAGCTGTATTTTTTCTTTCTTTTTTTTCTTTTTTTTCTTTATATATATAAAGATAAGTTTACAAATATACATTGGCACGTATTTACAATAAACATAGATTTAACATACGATATTTACAATAAACATACATTTAACATACAATATGGGTGAAGGTTTGCGAACAGGTAAGGGGTGTAAGAGAGAGAGAGAGAGAGAGAGAGAGAGAGAGAGAGAGAGAGAGAGAGAGAGAGATGGTGGTGGTGGTCTGAGTAATTATTGTTATTGAGTACAGGTTCAATTAAAACAAAACGGGCTTGTGGACATAGAAGTCTTTTAAACTGGACACGTGTAATAGGAGACAAGCTCAGGTTTTAACATGACAGCACTTTTTGACTCATCTGAGCAATCAAGAGTCTTGATAATGAGCAGTGTTCGACTGGCTGGCCACAGATGAAAACAAGTACATGTACCAGTAAACTTTGACTTTTTCTCGAATGTTTAAAGCTTGAACATTTACACATTTCTGGGGTTAGATAACCTCCAAATATGACGCAGGTGAATGTGGTTGAACATCGTCAAATTTCCAGGTCAGAGAGGGGTCATATTGGGGTAAAAATTAAATTATTATTTCTGATTTTTGACTCACATGCGAAGCAAAAGTGAGTCTATGTACTCACCCGAGTCGTCCGTCCGTCCGTCCGTCCGTCCGGAAAACTTTAACGTTGGATATTTCTTGGACACTATTAAGTCTATAAACACCTGATGTGGCCTGATGGTGTATGGTTACAAGATCTCAAAAAACATGTGCGGCAACTTGACCTCACTTCAAGTTCAAGGTCACAGGGGCCGTAATTGTTGTCTTAAAAACGACCATTTTTCACATTTTCGCATTTTTTCTGAAGTTATCGAGAATGGCAACCTTAGCTATGTATGCTATACAGGGCAATGTAAGCCCTATCTTTGGACACCAGTTTGGTTGACCTTGCTTCAAGGTCAAGGTCGCAAGGGTCCTTTAAAGTTGGATTGTATACATATTTTGAAGTGACCTTGACCCTGAACTATGGAAGATAACTGTTTCAAACTTAAAAATTATGTGGGGCACATGTTATGCTTTCATCATGAGACACATTTGGTCACATATGATCAAGGTCAAGGTCACTTTGACCCTTATGAAATGTGACCAAAATAAGGTAGTGAACCACTAAAAGTGACCATATCTCAGCTCATGGTAGAAAGAGCCAATAAGCACCATTGTACTTCCTATGTCTTGAATTAACAGCTTTGTGTTGCATGACCTTGGATGACCTGTCACATGTATTTTGGTAGGAAAAATGTGTAAAGCAGTTCTTAGTGTATGATGTCATTGCTAGGTTTAGTTATTTGACCTTGACCCTGAAGGTCAAGGTCATGTCAAGGTCAAGCATGTGAGTCGTATGGGCTTTGCCCTTCTTGTTGTTGTTGAAGCTAGAGCTTTCAAATTGTACACACTTGCAGCGTTTGGTGCAATCCATAGCAATAAGAGTAAGACCCTGGTATGACACCAGAATGAATCCTAGTTTCTAATAATTAAGTGGCGAGCTTTTCACAGGAGCAGATCGAAGTCAGTAGAGGGCTGGCAACCTTCCCATCATACACAAGCTTTTAATGTCTTTCTGCCAGAAGAAAACAAAACACCACCATTTCAGATTTCGTGTTTCCCCCCACAGTAACACCAACACAACCGATGACACCACTTTTCAACAAACCAGCATCACCAAGCACGCCAGCACACATCATCAAAGCCACCTCACCCGGCAGGGAGGAGCGTGGAGGTTCTTTCTTCAGTTTTGAGTCCATGGACACGGGTGAAACCACTGGTGGGCTCAGTCTTTTGTCCATGTTTGGAGACACCACCAAAGAGCCTGAACCAGAGCCTCCATTTTCTTTCAGCTTCGGTAATGGTAGTTCCAAGGAAAGCGCCAAAGATTCTGGATTTTCATTCTCGTTTGGTGGTGGTGAGGAAGGTGGAGAAGGAACATCTGGGTCCATCTTTAGTCTGTTTTGAGTTTGATTTCTTTAGCTGTATTTTGTTCTCTTTTTTTTTTTTTTTTCACCCTTTCACATTGAAAGTTTAGCTTTGTGATTATTAATTTGTTAGTTTTTTTCTTCTGTTTTTCAGTTTGATTTCATTACCTGTATTTTGTTCTCTATAAACAAAATTCTCAGCTCACCCTTTCACATTGAAAGTTTAGCATTGTGATCATTCATTTGTTCGGTTTTTTGGGGGGAAATGTTTTTGTTTATTCAAGTTCTCGTACCGCTGTTCGGGGAAAATGCCAAAGATTCTGGATTTTTTTCCTCATTTGGTGGTGGTGGGAAAGGTTGAGAAGATACATCTGTTTCGAGTTTGATTTCATTAGCTGTATTATTTGTCTACATTTTTTTTTCTCACCCTTTCACATTGGAAGTTTACCATTGCGATTATTAATTTGGTAGTTGTTTTTTTAACAGGTTTTTGTTTCTTTTCTTCAGTTCATGTAAGATTGTTTCTGCAACATTACTGAATTACACATACAGTAGTAATATTGGAAGTTGACTTGTCATGCTCATTTTTCTGTTTCTCCTATTGTGGACATAAGGTAGAAAAAAGAAGTGTCCAAATGTGAATCAGTTCTATTAATGTCCAGAATAGGCACAGTGGAATAATGTTCTTGCACTCTTTACTGAGAAGACATTTAAAGGTACATAAATGATCATACTTAACGACACAGATCCGTCCAAAAGCTTGTATGTGATATGAGCAGCCTTTGACTGAACACACACCAAAAATCTGTTTTGTATGTGGAGGGGGAATTTTTTGTTGAATTAATTGTGTAACTTGCACCTGTATAAACCAAATTCATTCATAACAAAATTCCTACTCTGTACAGGAAGCAGGCAGGCTGTAGGTATTTGGTTTGTTTCAAAGTGAAAATATGACTGAGACACATCATTCTGTGATGGTGTGCCTGATAAATTACATGGGATTTAAGAAAGGTACATCTTAATGTATTTCTCTACTTTGAAGATTAGATGTTTTGAACCTATTCATGTTAATGCAAGTGAAGATTTTTCTTTTCTTTCTTTCTTTCTTTATTTGGTGTTTAACGTCGTTTTCAACCGTTCAAGGTAAGTATATCACGACGGGGAAAGGGGGGAGATGGGATAGAGCCACTTGTTAATTGTTTCTTGTTCACAAAAGCACAAATCAAAAAATTGCTCCAGGGGCTTGCAACGTAGTACAATATATGACCTTACTGGGAGAATGCAAGTTTCCAGTACAAAGGACTTAACATTTCTTACATACTGCTTGACTAAAATCTTTACAAACATTGACTATATTCTATGCAAGAAACACTTAACAAGGGTAAAAGGAGAAACAGAATCCGTTAGTCGCCTCTTACAACATGCTGGGGAGCATCGGGTAAATTCTTCCCCCTAACCCGCGGGGGGAATTTTTCTTTTCGATGTATATCACAATTATTAAAAAGTTACCTGAACAGTTGAGAGTTCTACACACCATAGCTTTGTTATTTGCTGTTATTTCACTAAAACATTTTAACACACTAAAACTCTCATTCAAGCATCCAAAAACACACATCCATGTATGTCGGCAATAGTTTTATTGGCAAGTTAATTAACAAAAGTTGTTTGCCAGCAAACAAAATCATGGCAAAAGTCAGCATGTTGTTATTTCTTCACATATTCACATGGAGTGCCAATGCATGCAGACAGCCAAAGAAAGTACACTTCATCACATCCATCTACAGGCAGTCCTTACTTGAGCTCCAAGTCGACTTCTTGAAGACTTCGCCAGTCTTTTTACTGAAAACTCTGTGTTTTTTTTCTTTCTTTATTTGGTGTTTAACGTCGTTTTCAACCGTTCAGGGTTATATCGCGACGGGGAAAGGGGGGGGGGGAGGGGGGAGGGGATAGAGCCACTTGTTAATTGTTTCTTGTTCACAAAAGCACTAATCAAAAAATTGCTCCGGGGGCTTGCAACGTAGTACAATATATGACCTTACTGGGAGAATGCAAGTTTCCAGTACAAAGGACTTAACATTTCTTACATACTGCTTGACTAAAATCTTTACAAACATTGACTATATTCTATACAAGAAACACTTAACAAGGGTAAAAGGAGAAACAGAATCCGTTAGTCGCCTTTTACGACATGCTGGGGAGCATCGGGTAAATTCTTCCCCCTAACCCGCGGGGGCCGGGGTAAAACTCGGTGCTAAAGCTGCTCCGAGCGGCCAGCTTTGCGTAGTCGACTTCACCCAATTAGAGACAGGCTTAAAGATACTTTCCTTCCTGTGTAGAACAGTCAGTAGAGATCTTTCTGCCTCGTCTTTTACATGAGCTAAGGACTTGTACGTTCCATCAGTTTGTGACATACCAGGAACCCACATCCTAGCTGCTTTCTGAGCAGAATGACAATATTTTTTGTTGAATTACATCTAATTTTATAAGTGACACTGTCACAGATGTCAATCTCCAAAATTAATTCAGTAAAATGCCACACTGCACTGGAAGCAGCCATGCAGGCTGTTGATTTTCTGAACATGTCCAAGTGGAAGTACGTTGTTAGTTAGTTAGTTAGCTGTTGCTTTTCGGGTCCAGCGGACCATAATAGGCCAAATCAGGACCCCAGTACGTTGTTTATCTCATGCAAAAGATTAGACAGATCTGTGGTGATTCCTACCATCATTTACATGGGAAGGAAGATACCTTTCACTGCCCACAATGAATATCAGTCCCCTCCTCTCACAACTACTGTGAGCGGATGTTTTAGTAACTGGAGGGAAGTGAAGGACAGAGGGAGGAGGGTAGAGGAAGGAAGGACAGAGGGAGGAGGGTAGAGGAAGGAAGGAAGAGTTGTTTTCTTTGGATGCTGCAACACCTCGGCTGTAACTAATGTGAACAATACGTACACAGATATTAGTGTGAGCAGAAACAAAACGAACCACAGGGAAAGTGTGAGCTTTGACTAGACTTAATCTTAGCGTCATTGGTTTACTTGGTTCAAACTTCTGACCACAAGCGTCTCCCTATACTACCAGTCATAAGAAACTAGGCAGATGCCTTTGAATGCAGATCTTTGTGATGTTGCCATTTGTCGTAACGTCATTGATGGACAAGAAAAGTGAACAAAACTGACTAATTAGGATACAAATTTGTTTTTGGTTTCCAATGACATGTAAAACTTGTGTTCCGTTAAAGCTGTTCTGATTTTTTGACAATTTTAACGCGGGAACCCAATATTTTTGTGAAATTGATTTTCGGGGGTCTCCGTGTTATAGGTTCCACTGTGCCGACCCTACCTTATGCAAAATCAATCTGTTTGCTGAATATGGTAGGGGAATAGATGGCCATTGTAGTATATAATTAATTTTACAATTAAGAGTCTCTCATCACAAAGATCTGCAGACGAACGTATCTGCCTCAGTTTTTCATGAAGGGTAGTTATTATATAGAACAGAATCTCTGAACTGATACCGAGGCCAAAAAAAAAAAAAAGAGAAGGTGAAAACCAAGAAAAGAAAAAGAAAAGAAATGAGAGAGAGGGGGAGAAAACTTAATTCATATTTTGTATCCTCAAAAGATTCTATTCAAAATGATTTAAGCAGAAATGTCAAGGGGTTAGCTACAGCAAAATGAAATGAAGGCTTATTTGTAAATCTCATTGCATATACATGTTGAACGCATTCCTGTCATCAACCGTTTGTGACACAAGCATATTGTAAAGATGACAAGAGGCAGCATTCATGTAATCATAATGCCTCACTTAACAGATATTTTTCTTCTGCAATTAAATTGACTATGGAAGGCATCCTCATCTTAACAGCTCCCATACACGATAACAACCTAAGAGACACACGGTGTCAATATTTTGATCTTTAGATTCCTTCATGTTCCCTGCAAAGTACAGTGGTACCTGTAATGAAAGAACACCCTTGGGACCAGCCAAAAATGTCGCTATATAGCAGATGACCTGTTATACCAGGTTGGCTTTGGTAGAGATAATAGACAAACGGACAGGTGATATCTTCTTCTTCTTCTTCTGCGTTCGTGGGCTGAAACTCCCATGTACATTCGTGTTTTTTGCACGAGTGGAATTTTACGTGTATGACCGTTTTTTACCCCGCCATTTAGGCAGCCATAT
The DNA here is from genome assembly GCF_037325665.1 of Littorina saxatilis. Lineage (NCBI taxonomy): Eukaryota > Metazoa > Mollusca > Gastropoda > Littorinimorpha > Littorinidae > Littorina > Littorina saxatilis. The sequence goes on from NC_090254.1 coordinate 21,627,011, forward strand.
GCCGTTTTCGGAGGAAGCATGCTGGGTATTTTCGTGTTTCTATAACCCACCGAACTCTGACATGGATTACAGGATCTTTTTCGTGCGCACTTGGTCTTGTGCTTGCGTGTACACACGGGGGTGTTCGGACACCGAGGAGAGTCTACACACAAAGTTGACTCTGAGAAATAAATCTCTCGCCAAACGTGGGGACGAACTCACGCTGACAGCGGCCAACTGGATACAAATCCAACGCGCTACCGACTGAGCTACATCCCCGCCAGGTGCCAGGTGATATCATATGGCAGGTGTTCTCTCATTAGAGGTGATATCATATGGCAGGTGTTCTCTCATTAGAGGTGATATCATATGGCAGGTGTTCTCTCATTAGAGGTGATATCATATGGCAGGTGTTCTCTCATTAGAGGTGATATCATATGGCAGGTGTTCTCTCATTAGAGGTGATATCATATGGCAGGTGTTCTCTCATTAGAGGGGCCTCACATTGCGGGTACCACTGTATGTCATTTTCTTTTTCACTCATTGAATTTTCCCCTCACACTGAATTCATAGTTGTGTTTTCCACTTGATTCAACTGTCCGTCAAGCACCATACAGTGTTCAAACGGCGATGAGCATTTGCCTTCACAACAAAGATCACATCAAGCAACATTCACAAGCTGACAACAATGATCACAAATAAAAAATTACATCAAAAATAATGTGTTGTTGGAAATAGGGGCTATAGAGATGGGGGCCTGGGGTTAAAAATATGCAGATGCAAGGCACAAAATGCATGATTCATCTAAAAGGGAAAATGTTTCACAGCGTTGAAACTGGAAAGCCAGCAGCAAAATATACATCAACTCTCAACTACTGTGAACTCTGTAAAGCTGAAGGCAGTGTGTGGAATGGAGTGCAAGACTGCAGTGAAACTCAGGTATGAATGCGTTAGTCAAATAATACTACTTACAACACTTTGCGATCACAATAATTGCTTGTATGACTAACCATAAACGATAGAGCACAATTATACAGCTGTATCAGTCCTAACTATACTCCTAGAGAAAAAAAGCCATTGAAGCACATTAAGTAAAATACATCTGTATGGGATTTCCAGTTGAGACAGCTTATAATCACAAGCATACACAAATGGTTTCCTATTATCAAGGGTAACATTTACATCTTTGATCTATTCAGGATGTAGATAATTACAAAACACTAAATGTACAATCAGGCTTTCTTACCCTAGACACCACTAAAATGTACAGCTTCTGACTATTGGAAATTATTACCAATAAAAGAAAAAAAAATACAGACTTCCTTTTTTTAAGCTTTTCTCCACAGTATATTAATACATGCACAGCCATAAATATATGTACAGCAAAAGTGCTTTTGATTTCACAATTTTATTTTCTACAAGTAGCAAGGTGAGTTTCAGAGGTGGTAATGAGAGAATTGAGAAATATATCATGTTCTTTGAGTTTAGAGGTGTACATTCAAAACAGATTCAGATGCATTTCTTCTTTGTGCTCAAAAACAAACTGAACAACAGTGTAAATTAAGAGCATTCACTCAGAACCTGGTAATTTTTCATACAATTTCTCAGGTGTCAGTTCTAGTTATCACTGTTTAAACATTTACCCCTTACTAATTTTTACACATGAAATCAATAGATTCACTAATGCAAATTACATATCAGGTGCTCGCTGGGGGTTCTTTCACACAGACTAGCAGTGATGCAGTTGGCAAATTCTAGATTCATCCAAATGAAACATAAAATAATACAAAGATCATCAGTAATCAATCCTAATTATTACTCACATGCAAGACTGGAAAATACAACTACTGCATGCATGGTAGAAATTCTACAATGATGCGTCAAAACCAGGAAGTCGTAAAATGATTTTCATTCCTTGACCTTCGTAAGCGAGAATTCAATGACTAAATGTTTTCATTGCTAGAGTTTTCAGCATTTGTGTTTAGAACACTGGAAAGAAGAAGGCAATCGCAAATAATCCTCATCTACCACAACAGAAAATAAAAAGGTTTGTAACATCTAATACAGAATAATGAGAGACACATCATCTTTTTGACACACAGAAATCATAAATGTGCCAATTACAACATAAAAAAGTTGAATTTCTTCATTCATCCAAATGTTTTCCGTCTTCAGTCATAACAATGTAATGTAACACTGGTCCTTTTTTATATCACAACTAAAATAGTGACAATATCACAATCTCAACTTTCCAATCAACCAAAGAGGAAACAAATTCTCACACAACATCACCATATTACTCTGTGAGGAAAAGACTGCGCACTTCCTCTGATTTTTGCAACAGATTTTCAACAAAAAAAATGATGTAAAGAAAAAAACGTGCACAATATCCTTTTGCTGTCGGGTCATATTTTAATGCCCGAGAGTTTTTTTTAGGTTTTTTTATATCACTAAAGGTCTGTTTTTATAACTCTAACTTGTCTAATAACATCTAAATCAATCTTTCTGACAAGTTTTTTTTAAACCAACAAACTTGTAAATTAGGCTATCAATGTTTTTTGCAATCACTGAAGTCAAGAGTAACTGAAGGGTAAAAATTCATTCACAAGATCATGCCATGCAATATCTTACACATGTGAATTAAATGTGAAAACTGCATCACATGTATGCATACACAAAAAAAACATTTAAAAAAATGAAACACCGAGACACAGAGGGAAACAACAAAATTCAGATCAAAATTGAATCCAAATGATACAAAATATCAAACAAAAAATTGTTTGGGGAGAAAAAGAGTTGACAAAATCTGATCACACAAGACAACAACTCAAATTCAACAACACCAACTACACCCAGGTAATAGAGAAACTGAATACAGTGGAACCCCCCTTTTAAGACCCCCCAATTTAAGACTCCCTCCTTTTTAAGACCTTGTTTTCTCAGACTTTCTGTTCATAACCTCTGTAAAATTACCCCTATGTTAAGACTCCCTCCTTTTTAAGACCTGATTTTCTCAGATGTTTGGAGGTCTTAAAATGGGGGTTTCACTGTACACAAAACGGCAGCAAAGCAGACGGGTAATACAAAGCCTGCTATAGAAAACTTAGATACACTAGGCAACACTTGAACGAAATTCAAAAGGAGTATAAGGATATGAGACAAAAAAATAGTGCCAAGATTGCGGTCTACTTCAAGGTTTTGATGTTATTATCACAAAATAAGAATGCGTTATAATGTGCAATAAATTACAGTGCTGGCAATTAATGGTTTCACTAATTCAATGCTTTGAGTAAAACAATATGGCAATCAATGTTGCTGACAGCAACAAGTGTACGCAACCTAATAAATATATGGTTTTGAAACGGCATGCATTTAAATAAAAATAAAAATAAATGTGTAGCCAGCGTATCTTCAGATGAAAACTTTGTGAATATGTATGTCATAAAATAGTCATGTGCAACCTTTTCAAATACAAACTACAGTAATTACTCCAAATTAAGCTTATTTGAAATTTGAGTACTGACATTCTTGTCATGTACAAAGAGACACCTTTTTTAACATTTTAAGAACAAAAAGTTTCACCAACATCACAAAGCAAGCATGAGCAGTGCAACTTTAAACAAGAAGAGCAAACGCTCGATCGAGTCACTTTCGCAGTTCTGAATATTATATGAGGCATCAGATGGACAGGAAGAAATTGCTATTCACAACACAATGAGTCACGTTCACATAAAATTTGAGCCCGGTCACTTTTATAGTTTCCGAGAAAAGCCCAACGTTAAGTTGTGTGTTGCCGAACAGAAAAGGCTAGTTATTTCCCTTGTTTTTCTGATAACGTTCGTAAAAGGCTACAGATGTAAATACTTTGATGTAAAGAATAATCCTACAAAGTTTCAATCACATCCGATGAACTTTGTCAAAGATATAAAATGTCTAATTTTTCCTTTGACGCTGACCTGTGACCTTGAAAAAGGTCAAAGGTCAACGAAACCATCGTTAAAGTGTAGAGGTCATTGGAGGTCACGACTAAACAAAATATGAGCCCGATCGCTTTGATAGTTTCCGAGAAAAGTCCAACGTTAAGGTGGTGTCTACGGACGGCCGGCCGGCTGGCCGGACGGCCGGCCGGACAGACTAACACTGACCGATTACATAGAGTCACTTTTTCTCAAGTGACTCAAAAAACCACATAATTTTTATTTTTTTTACTTCACACTGACACAATGAAATTGTAAATCATGAAAAAAGGTTCATGGGCCACATTAATGGGTAAGTACATCTTGGCCTAAAATTGTGGAGGGTAACTTTCCTAAGAAGGAAAAGAGAGGGCAAGAAAAGAAAACTACTTTAAGCATTATTATTCTGTCTTCCCTCACCTATATTTATGTGCCAGTCATAGAAGCCGGGGGGGATGAGAGAAAAAAACCACCACACAAACCCAGCACAGACCTACTAACCCCTGTTAATCAAGCCTCAAAAGTCTTTATTTATTACATGTGCTGATTGTTCTCTTTGCCTGCGCGCGTATAGTATGTTGGTTATGTTTGGTCATAGTATGTTTGCTTATGTTTGGTCGTTATCTTTGCCTGTGCGTGTATTGTATGTTTGGTCGTTTTTTTTGCCTGTGCATGTATAGTTTGTTGGTTATGTTTGGTCGGTTTCTTTGCCTGTGCGTGTATAGTATGCTTGGTCGATGTATGTATTGTAAAGCGCTTAGAGTAGACATTTTTCTAGAATAGCGCTATAAAAGTTTGCATTATTATTATTTGGTGTTTAACGTCGTTTTCAACCGTTCAAGGTTATATCGCGACAGGGAAAGGGGGGGGGGGGGGGGGGGGGGATGGGATAGAGCCACTTGTTAATTGTTTCTTGTTCACAAAAGCACTAATCAAAAAATTGCTCCAGGGGCTTGCAACGTAGTACAATATATGACCTTACTGGGAGAATGCAAGTTTCCAGTACAAAGGACTTAACATTTCTTACATACTGCTTGACTAAAATCTTTACAAACATTGACTATATTCTATACAAGAAACACTTAACAAGGGTAAAAGGAGAAACAGAATCCGTTAGTCGCCTCTTACAACATGCTGGGGAGCATCGGGTAAATTCTTCCCCCTAACCCCGCGGGGGGTCAAATAACTATTTGGATTTTTGGGGGCATTTTCAGCAAAGCAAATGGCGTTTAAGTGTAGCATTATCTAAAACTTTATCGCACGTCTGCATTTATTTCTCGCGCAAGAATATACATTTGTAATAACAATATTTAGAAAGCAGGAACATAATCATGCCCATTAGTGCAAGTTTGCAGTGCCACTTATCACCGGGGACAGCATTTTTTAATCCATTTTTTTCTGACTGCTACACATGGTGAGAAGCAGAAATGAGTACCAGGACTCATACGAAAGAGGGATCGAACTGTTGCTAGCTTGTGATTATTTGTTTGAGCGTAGCAATTTTTAGCTTGGCGTAACAGCCTGGCAATTTGTGTTATAACGTAGCATGCTATGCTCAGGGTTCCTGCAGGGCAGAGCTGATACAATTCAAGGAGTTTTCAAGGACATTTCCAGGACCAAATAAATGCTTTTCAAGGACATGATTTTCCCCAATTTAATGCAAAGCACCAAGCTTACCTTCAGGAAGGGAAGCAACTACAGGTGACTAGTAATAGTTAGTTCGTCTGCTTTAATTTGTTTTCACTCGATCTTTTATTCTCCCAAAATGTGTGTACTGTATTTGACGAAAAAAAAGGGGGTTGCATTTTTTTTTAAATAAGACAAGCTGCTGACGAAATGTATAGGCAACAATTTGGAAAAATCAAGTACTTTTCAATGACTATTTAACAAAACTCTATTTTCAAGCACTTTTCAAGGCCTGGAAAAGGTTTTCCAATTTTCAAGGAGTTTTCCAGGGTTCAAGGACTCTGTACGAACCCTGTATGCTGAAAGCTCTGCAAGAATTAAGTTTCATCTTCTACAGACCTCAGAAATTGTGAGTTGAACCCCTGTATAACTTGCATTAGGCAGCCAAAATGCAAAACTGCTGTCTGTAAGCATTATTAAACAAATTACAACTGACAAAAGAATGGTGTACAAAATGTTTCTCTTACACGGAACAGAACTCATGGGCAATACTGATCATGGGTACCTAGTAAGTACATTAATTTATATTGTATCTTCTTCCAATTAATGTCTGCATAAAAGGTAGAGGGTTTGTGCGATCAAATCAATTAAAATAGTTTACATACATACATACACACACAAAAGAAAAAGGAACCTGATGATCGTCTCACTACAAATTAAGCTAGAACAATTGTTTATAACTACTTGTGACACTTAAGATTTTATGAGTACATGTATATCATATGAAATTCAAACAGTTTCAGAATACTGCACGCGTACTGTTCTGTTTTTTTCCCATTCCATAGTTGCAACCTTGACTATTACACATGACATTAAATGCAACATGCATGTACACAAAGAATGAAAGAATTGAACACTTTAAAATCCGAACATCAAGGACATTCTCGTTCAGATCTAGTATGCACGTTTGAATGAAATAATACCACAGAAACGCTGTTCAACACACATCTTTTCTTTAACAGTCTACACTGGAAATGCCCAACATACTTGAGGAATGTTATCTTTTGTTCATAAGCACCGTGTTCGGTTTTCTTTTGAACAGTAATCATTATCTGACATATGCTGTCAGTTCTGAAGATGTCTGAAAACAGAGTATCCCAAATACTTCCAGAGTAAAAAAGACAGCTCACTTCAATTTGATATATTCCTAATTACTTCTTATCTTTCTTGACGTAATTGGAACTGAAAATGACCATAAAATAAAATCTGACAATTTGTTTAAAGCACAATTATGTGTTTACTTTTTAAGAATGAACACTTTTTATGAAAACAGTGGCTATGTTAGGCGCGTTTGATCGATCTGCGCGATCGCGCGATCGCGCTGCGCGTTTGGTGGATCGATCAAACGCGCACACATCGATCGATGTGTGCGCGTTTGATCGATACAAAGAATACAAGAATCGTTAAAACGCGCAGCTCTTATAAACTTGCGCATTTGGACGATCCGTCTCACAATTCACCATCGTACTACGCACACACACGTCTGCTGGCAATGACCGGAAGTTATGACCGGAAGTAGGCCTAGCTATAAAGTGTCTAAACAACAATCTCTCTCTCTCTCTCTCTATCTCTCTCTCGATCTCTCTCTCTCTCTCTCTCCCTCTCTGTCGATGAACCCATATACTTCAGCTACTGTCAGTATGTTTGTCCCTGTCCCTGTATCTCTTTCTCTCTCCTCCTTGGCCCGCGTGCGTCTCTCTCTCTCTCTCTCTCTCTCTCTCTCTGTCTCTCTCTCTTTCTGTCTCTCTCTCTCTCTCTCATAAACACACACATACACACACACACACATTCACAGATACAGAAGCACACACACACACACACCGTACACACACACACTAGGCAAACATAGACACACATGTAAAGTTGACACTGACACACTCGCAGACACGCACGGCGCACGCATACACACCGTGGCTCACGCGCACACACACACACACACACATGCTGTACATACATATACACACACACACAAGCACACACACACATACACACACACAGACAGAACGTGTGTACAGGAGTGCGTGTGCGTGACTGCAAGTGCGGTGCCTGTTTGTGTGTCAGTATGCGGTGTGTGTTTGTGTGTGTGTGTGTGTGTGTGTGTGTAAAGCACCTGTGTGTTTGTGTGTGTGTGTGTGTGTGTGTGTGTGTGCGTGTGCATGTGTGTTTTATGTGTGTGTGTGTGCACGACGGTGTGTGTGTGTTTGTCACGTGTGTGTGTGTGTCACAGTGTGTAAGGTTGTGCATGTGTGTGTATGTGCGCGGGTGTGTGGGTGTGTGTGTGTCTGGGTGTGTATGTGTATGTGTCTGGGTGTATGTAAGTGCACGTGTGTGTGTGTGTGTGTGTGTGTGTGTGTGTGTGTGTGTGTGTGTGTGTGTGTGTGTGTGTGTCTTAGGTGGTTCACAATCGTATTGAACTTTTCGCTTCACATCAAGATTGATTTGGGACACATGGCTGATGCATGTATCTGCCTCCACTTGCAGTGTGTGCCTAAACCTCTCCATCATGTATGAGTTAAACGAATGAAGAGAGAATGAAGCAATAAAACTAACTTGAGCCTATCAGTGTGAATAGAGCTCAGCAGTAATCAAAAAAAAAAAGAGCTGAATTGTAATCAAAAACGTTAATTGTTGGGGTATATTTCGGAACATTCCTGTATTTGAAACTTTTCACCTCCGGCGTGCGATGTGTGTGTGTGGTTGGGACTTACTTTGTGACAGATCGTCCAAATGCGCAAGTATAAGAGCTGCGCGTTTTAACGATTCTTGTATTGTATTCTTTGCATCGATCAAACGCGCACACATCGATCGATGTGTGCGCGTTTGATCGATCCACCAAACGCGCAGCGCGATCGCGCAGATCGATCAAACGCGCCTAACAGCTATATCGTATCCACTAGTTCATCACAAACTTCCCTATTTTTTAGTACAAGCAAAACTATAAATTGCTCACTTCACTGTTTCCTGAAGGACGGTTTGACAACCTGCAATATACCTCTTGGAAAAGTAAACATTTACCATATCAGAAAAAAACAGAAATTCTGTTGATCCAGCTAAGCTTTTCAGCAGACCTTTCAAGTGACAACACTTTTACAGCACAACATGTAAATGTACTTATGCAATAGAACATTCAGTGGAGCAATCTTCTTTGTACACATCAGTATCAAGAGTTGAGCAAGGCAGAAAGTAATTTGGCACATACAAAAGCTTGAGTGCTTCTTTCTCTCTCTCTTTTGTAGTTCAACAATTCGTCTGGTTGCATTCTGTATCGCTATCAGTCAGCAGTGACATGTCAGTGTTATTTTCTCTTGAGCTTTTCTGGGTTGTTGGAAGCCATGTTTGAGAAATCTCTGAAGACATCTGTGAAAGTGTCATCCCCTGAAAAAAAATAATGAATTCTTTAAACCCTGTGGAAAAACTGTATGCTTAACATTAGAGATGGGTCTATTGGTCTGATTAAATTTATTGAAGAAAAGCAGTCCCAACTCAACACATAAACAAAAGGAGATTTTCACATAATTATGTTTGCAGTGTCATTGTTTTGAAAGAGAGAGTTGCTGACCAAGTCCAAATTCTACAAAGAAGCAAGACTTTTTTTCTTAGAAAAGAAATAATACTCCAAAATCTAGAGGGTTAATCTTTCTGTGAAATGAACAACAACAACAACAACAACAACAACAACAACAACAACAACAACAACAACAACAACAACAACAACAAACAAACAAACAAACAACAACAACAACAACAACAACAACAACAACAACAACAACAACAACAACACACACACACACACACACACACACAACAAAGAAAGCATACCTGGATTGTAAAAGCCTTCACTTTCCTTCATCTCATCATTCAGTTTGGCCAGTCGTAACCTGAAGACAGAATATACAATTCTACCACAAGAGTTTAAGGTACATGCAGCTGCAAACACACGCACACACACAAACTTCACCCTTCAATGCACAGCCACACCCATAAGCTTATTCCATAAGAGCTGCTGTGTCACCCATAAGCTTATTCCCGAAGAGCTGCTGTGTCACCCATAAGCTTATTCCTGAAGAGCTGCTGTGTCACCCATAAGCTTATTCCATAAGAGCTGCTGTGTCACCCATAAGCCTATTCCATAAGAGCTGCTGTGTCACCCATAAGCTTATTCCATAAGAGCTGCTGTGTCACCCATAAGCTTATTCCATAAGAGCTGCTGTGTCACCCATAAGCTTATTCCATAAGAGCTGCTGTGTCACCCATAAGCTTATTCCATAAGAGCTGCTGTGTCACCCATAAGCTTATTCCATAAGAGCTGCTGTGTCACCCATAAGCTTATTCCATAAGAGCTGCTGTGTCACCCATAAGCTTATTCCATAAGAGCTGCTGTGTCACCCATAAGCCTATTCCATAAGAGCTGCTGTGTCACCCATAAGCCTATTCCATAAGAGCTGCTTTGTCACCCATAAGCTTATTCCTGAAGAGCTGCTGTGTCACCCATAAGCCTATTCCATAAGAGCTGCTGTGTCACCCATAAGCTTATTCCAGAAGAGCTGCCGTGCATGTACCATGTTCATGATCTGAAACAATATCTTCGCTGTCAGTCTACTCAATCCGTCAATTAATCCCTTGACTGCCGGAACAAATTATTTAAAAAAAATTAGTAATTTACAAGCCAAAACGACCAGCCCAAAACTAAGGTAACAGTCTCCCAGTGCAATGTACAGTTGTTGTACAAGATACAAGATACAAGAGATACAAGAAGTTTTATTGTCCTCATCAATACAAGGAAATTTGGCATGTGTGTGGCAAGACGTGATACACTGATACATAGACATTTACAAAACACAACTGAAGTTCAATATCAGCACTTGTCAGAGTATTCACTCTGTGATGCCAAAAGTACCCACGTATATATATACATAAATATCACCGTTTATATCAATCAAGGGATTAAAAAAAGAAACTATTTAGTTGTTGTGTTCAGGGCGGGGATGTAGCTCAGTCGGTAGCGCGCTGGATTTGTATCCAGTTGGCCGCTGTCAGCGTGAGTTCGTCCCCACGTTCGGCGAGAGATTTATTTCTCAGAGTCAACTTTGTGTGCAGACTCTCCTCGGTGTCCGAACACACCCGTGTGTACACGCAAGCACAAGACCAAGTGCGCACGAAAAAGATCCTGTAATCCATGTCAGAGTTCGGTGGGTTATAGAAACTTGAAAATACCCAGCATGCTTCCTCCGAAAGCGGCGTATGGCTGCCTAAATGGCGGGGTAAAAACGGTCATACTTGTAAAAGCCGTGGGAGTTTCAGCCCATGAACAAACAAACAAACAAACAAGTTGTTGTGTTCCTTGTCAGAGTATTCACTTTGTGATGCCAAAAGTACCCACGTATATATACATAAATATCACCGTTTATAGCAATCAAGGGATTAAAAAAAGAAACTATATAGTTGTTGTGTTCCTTGTCAGAGTATTCACTTTGTGATGCCAAAAATACCCACGTATATATAAATATCACCATTTATAGCAATCAAGGGATTAAAAAAAGAAACTAAAGAAAAACAGTTGAGATGTCCCTGGGATCCACAAACTCCCCACACAAGAACTGAACTTTAATGTATGTGCTTAAACTCCGCCCACCCCCTCCTTTTCTCATGATTTATTCCAGACAAAGCAGGGTATACTCACAGTGTGACAATGTCGGCATTGGCACTCTCCACTGCAATGGTCAGTGGATCCTGAAACAGAGAAAAATTATTTGTGCAAGAAGTACAGTGTACCTTACATGGCGTACGTAGCGTCTAAAACAGATTTGCTGGCATCACAAGTTGATCCATGCGCTTCATAAGGGGGGTGAACAATCGTGAATGAGCGCTTCTAGGGTGATAACGTGAGACAACTCCTGTGATCTTGCCGTGAGGTGGTGCCAGTTACCACCCGAAAGAAAGAAGGGGCATAACCTCACCAGAACCGACCATTGTCTGTTTACCGTATAAAATGCACGACTTACACACAAACTGTTACCAAACCGATATCCATGGGACCAATGCAAGTTTTTTGTCCTTTCTCGTATGATCTTGCCGCAAGGTGGCGCCAGGTAACAGCCGAAAGAAAGAGGGGGAATAACCTCACCAGAACCGCCCATTGTAGCGACAGATTCAACTCGCTGTCGCATGGTCTTCAGCTAAAGTAGTTGATGAGCAGTTTTATCTGACTTGTACCCAGACGGACTTTTGTTTGTTTGCACAGGTGAAAGATCAGATGATATCAATAATGCAAAAATCACTTACTTACAGTGTAACTGCATACCAACACTACGCTAAATTCCTTGTGCTTTAAATGTTTTTTAATGTCACTTGGCTCAATAAATACTGTATTCTGTATTCTGTAACATGTTCATTATCACAGTTAGTAACCGAGTACACATAACTGAGCAAAGTTAAATGCTTTAGGAGTTCAACAATTTATCATTAGACAATCACATAATATTATACATTGTACTGACCTGCCCAGAAGCATCCTTGACTGTTTGGTCGGCTCCTCTCTTCAGGAACTGACACACCTGACTGGAAACAAGAAACACATCAGTGTGACAATGTTGCTCACATGGTCTTTGTCCCACACCAAAAGTCCACAAATGCTTCGCTTCAAAAAAAATTAAGCAAGAAGAAGAAAAAGAAAAGAGCCAAACAACAAAGGCTGCTTAACTCTTCTCACGCCATGTAATTTTACACTCTTCCTATACCTGTAAACCAAGCATTTTGGGGGAAATTGGTAATTTAACCACCTACCGAATTAAAAAAATCATTAAAAAAAAAGTTTTCATTGCATTGCCCTGAAATTTTTTGTGAGAATGACAAAATGAATGTACAAGACATTGATGCTCAAACTTGGGTAGCAGAAGACGACACGGTCACACAGCGAAAATAAAAAGGTTGAAACTCACAGAACTCGTAACCTGTCACAATCGTAAACACTGATTTTCGAATCTCCGATCACTTCGTCGTATTCTTCATCGGAATCAGACTCTGGCTCTGGTGCTTGCAACACTCGGATCGCATGTGCAGTTTCCTCATCGATTCGGCGACCTCTTCCAAAGAAAATCCTTCAAAAGCATCGTCGTCGCTGTCATTATTGCCTAACAACTCTGCCCAAAAAGCGCCCATTACGTCTCTACACCACAAATCGCCACAAACGAATCTTCTTTTGTAGTTTTCACATCGAAAACAAGCACGCTCCCGCAATTTGAAGGAAGATGGCGGAAGTTAAAACGTTCTTATTCAGTACGCATGCGTTGTACTAGAGGTCAGTATGCAAATGAGCCCGTTTACGACAGTTGACGACATACATTTTTCTCGGCGGTAGCTACCGACGGTGGTGCAGTGGTATAGACACAAAGGCTGGCGGACGCTACCGCCGGTGGCATGAAGAGAGTTAAAGCAATCCATCAACACACACACACACACACACACACACACACACACACACACACACACACACACACACACACACACACACACACTAACACACACACACACACACAATAAAAATAAAAAAAAGAATGCTGAACAAAGTGCAATTTGCTTGAGCACCTTCTGTATTACCTGAATCCCTCTAGTCACTATATAACCAACCAAAGACTCCTCTTAAAATAGTACTGAGTTAAAAAAATAAATTAAAAAATACCAGACCTGTTTACCCCCATAAGTGTTTTGGAGTAATGCTCAGCCCCAAAAATAGTAATCCTGGCACAAAAATAGTAATCATCCAGCATTCGTCGCCAATTACAACGCACATGACAACTGTGTCTGCGAAACGCAATCATGCACATATATCCATAATTCACAAACAAAACACATCAGTTTTTGTAGTCATCATAATTTCAAAGAAGATCACATCAAAAGCACATGCATCACTGATTCTTTTTCTTATGCTCGTAGTAGGCCTTTTTCAGTGTGTCAAGCGCTTCTCTACTGTACTTGCGCTTGCCGAATGAGTGAGGGCGAGACTTCACCACTAGATTTTAGGCTCTATAGCGTCTCATCAGACAGACATGATCTTTGGTCAGTCCTGTGCTTTTTCACCCCATTTTGCCATTGAAAAAACAATGCCAAACATGTGAATTAATAAAAAATAAAAAAAAATAAAAAAAGTAAAAAAAATGTTTTACTTTTTTTTTATTTATGAAAATCATAGTCTTGACACGGATAGCGGAATGGCGTATTTTTTGCAGAAAATCGTAATAAATTACGCCAAAATCGTAAGGGTAAACAGGTCTGAAATACCCATCTCTGGCAATCTCACAGATTTGCATTCTGAACCAACTTAAGTGGTTTAGTGAAACACTCCTAGCCAGTGAAGATCTGGTAAAGTAGAAAACTCCTGAAGTCCTACCCAGTGTTTCCAAGCAATGTGGCATGATGAAGAGGGGTCCGCCCCTGTTTGTCCTTTCTGTTCAACTTGGCTCCATTCAGCAACAGGAACTCGCAGGCAGACAGAGAGCCCTGAAACGTAACAATGACACTTAGGGCTCATAATCTAGTTCATGTATCTGCAGAGTGTCACTTACCCTGTTTTGCAAAATTACTTTATGTGCTCATATATATTTATTTCCAAAGCTGGATTGAAAAATTCAGTTTACTGTTTGATAGTGCAGACCAGCATAACAAAACAAGAATGACAGCCTAGTGTACGAAAGTGTAATCATGACAGAGTCCTGTAGCTACTTATTCACTACAAACGCCCTTTGTCATGCCTTTTTAACGAGTTTTCATGTATGTGCATTGTACTTCTAAATAACTGCCATGAAGAAAAGTTTGTTTTATGTGAGAATTTTCCCCTGAGCAAAAGTTTTCTCTTTTTTTTTCCTCCTGTTTGAGTTTTTCAAGCCCGGACACTTTCCTTGTGAGTTTGGGATATTTATTGTGCAGCATCGTTTGAACACTGAGGTAAAGTCTCCGTAACCTTGACTCTGGAAAAATAAAACCTTGGCAGCAACCTGGGCTCTATGACCTCATGCCAAAAGCGACAACTGGTTTCAAAGCCAGAGCTACGGACCGGCCACTAACAGAGGGATGAAAAGCGACAAACTGGTTTCAAAGCCAGAGCTACGGACCGGCCACTAACAGAGGGATGAAAAGCGACAAACTGGTTTCAAAGCCAGAGCTACGGACCGGCCACTAACAGAGGGATGAAAAGCGACAAACTGGTTTCAAAGCCAGAGCTACGGACCGGCCACTAACAGAGGGATGAAAAGCGACAAACTGGTTTCAAAGCCAGAGCTACGGACCGGCCACTAACAGAGGGATGAAAAGCGACAAACTGGTTTCAAAGCCAGAGCTACGGACCGGCCACTAACAGAGGGATGAAAAGCGACAAACTGGTTTCAAAGCCAGAGCTACGGACCGGCCACTAACAGAGGGATGAAAAGCGACAAACTGGTTTCAAAGCCAGAGCTACGGACCGGCCACTAACAGAGGGATGAAAAGCGACAAACTGGTTTCAAAGCCAGAGCTACGGACCGGCCACTAACAGAGGGATGAAAAGCGACAAACTGGTTTCAAAGCCAGAGCTACGGACCGGCCACTAACAGAGGGATGAAAAGCGACAAACTGGTTTCAAAGCCAGAGCTACGGACCGGCCACTAACAGAGGGATGAAAAGCGACAAACTGGTTTCAAAGCCAGAGCTACGGACCGGCCACCAACAGAGGGATGAAAAGCGACAAACTGGTTTCAAAGCCAGAGCTACGGACCGGCCACTAACAGAGGGATGAAAAGCGACAAACTGGTTTCAAAGCCAGAGCTACGGACCGGCCACTAACAGAGGGATGAAAAGCGACAAACTGGTTTCAAAGCCAGAGCTACGGACCGGCCACTAACAGAGGGATGAAAAGCGACAAACTGGTTTCAAAGCCAGAGCTACGGACCGGCCACTAACAGAGGGACGAAAAGCGACAAACTGGTTTCAAAGCCAGAGCTACGGACCGGCCACTAACAGAGGGATGAAAAGCGACAAACTGGTTTCAAAGCCAGAGCTACGGACCGGCCACTAACAGAGGGATGAAAAGCGACAAACTGGTTTCAAAGCCAGAGCTACGGACCGGCCACTAACAGAGGGATGAAAAGCGACAAACTGGTTTGAAAGCCAGAGCTACGGACCGACCACTAACAGAGGGATGGAAAACAGACAAACAAAATCTGCTTACCGTCTCCACAGCTTTCATGATGGGTGTCTTCTCATCGTCGTCAGGGTTGACCCAGTTGGGGTCGGCACCGTTGGCCAGGGCCTCGGACATGACGGGCAGGTTGCGGGCCTCGGCCGCCTTGTACAGCAGCAGGTTGGGATCCAGCTTGCTCATGTCTTCCCACGACGTGGTGGCCGCTTCCTCCACCCCCTCCTCACTCGCAGAGTCGTCCGAACTCTCCAGCTCCAGCTCTGTCGGGGAAGAGAAAAACACTTTTAGGTTTCAGTTGTGATCTGGGGCTGGGGTATGCTGTCATGAAATGTTCTCAATATGTTCTTGTCTAATGGAGCCGGAGAGTTTCAATGTTTTGATTACTGATTAACTGTAGCACCCTTGTTCTTATCAGTAGTCAAAACATCGGAACTCTTCAGCTTCAGGGTTTGCTGTCATGAAATGTTCTCATGTTCTAATCTACTCAAATTAACGGTTGCCCTTGTTCTTATCACTAATCAAAACATCGGAACTCTCCAGCTCTGCCGTTCTGTCAGGGAAGAGAAAACCACTTTTAGGTTTCAGTTGTGATCTGGGGTTGGGGTATGCCGTCATGAAACATCCTCATGTTTTAGTTCGACTCTATTTTTCTATAAGGATTTGGCATATGTTCCAATACGTTTCCTATAAGTTCATTTCGTACAGATATTAACTGTTGCCCTTCACCTTGTTCTTATCACTAATCAAAACACCAGAACTCTCTAAGCTCCAGTTCTGTCAGGGTGGAAGAGAAAACCAATTTTAGGTAATGTGGCTCAATGGATCTGAAGCTGAGGAATAGATTTGCTTTCATGAAATATATATATAGTCTCATTAGTTTTGATTGCTGAAAAGGACAGAGGCGGCAGTTCACTTCCACGATTGGATTTCAACCAGATTTTGTTATCAGGTTGGATTGAACACCATTACTTTAATACTTCAAACGACTAACAAGGACAAAAGGAATTCTTAACACCGAACACCTTCTTTTCTTTTAAGTTAGTTCACTGATCTTTTACAAGAGCACATAATATAGACACACATTTACAATACAATAACCTAAATAAGAGAAAAGAGGAAGTAACTTTAAAAAAACCAAGACAGCTGCGTTACTTAAAGCATAATATGTACAATCAAATGGATAAATGCCCGTGCTTGTGCCGATTCACTAACTTACAGGCTAGCTTATGAACAATTTTAAGACATTGCATTCACATTGCATTTTGGAACAATTCTATCATTTTAGTCGCAAGTCTAATTTCCTGTCCAAAAAAAAAAGACTGCTTAAACTATTCATAAGAACATTAATCTAATTTAGTCTACTCCAAACAAAGCAAATGGCATTTGCTATCATCAGGTTTAAAATTAAATTTAAAAGACTACAAAAGTATCACAATCTATGCTTCATAATTAATCACATATGCTTAGTAGAATACATGTACATACCCGCTAACACAAGCAATGGGTTAAGCAAAGCTTATCTGTACAGCTAAAAATAAAATCTCAGCACATACTATACACATACGCAACAAACTCTCAGATGCACTCACTCAAAAAAAGGAAACAAACTAGCCAACAAAATAAATTCAGCAAACAATTACTCTCCAAGTCCAGAGCATCAAAAGACAAAAATCAGAGGAAGAAAATTAAAAGAACTATGGAAAAAAATGCAAGGTAACATTTGCACACCAAGTCAACTACTAGACCACTCATGGAAAACTGGGCAGCTCAAATGTAAGAGAAGAAAAGTAGTAAGAAAAGTCTCAGCTAACCCATACGTAGAACTGAAGACAGACATCTAAAAATCACTTAACATTCGATGAAAGTAATTAGGATGCAAAAGGAACATTTAACCATCAGAATTAATCTTCTTCTTTTTTTTTTTAAACATATTCTACAACTGCATGTGAATACCGGGAAGAAGACAAAAACCTAATGGACAGGTCCATCTTTTGTGAATTCATCAAAGCTTCTAGGAATTCATCAAAGAAAAAAGAGTAATAAATTATGTGCAGTAAAAAAGATAATGCTTTAAATGTAAGATGATTAAATCTAATGATGACTACATCAATGTACAAATTATATACACACACACAAAAACTTGCACACATTTAATTACGCTATGATGATCATGAGATATATCTCAAAAGAATTCTCACACACTAGATAACAAGCACGGAACTATGTCATATGTGACTGTTTATCATGAGAAAGCTAACCAAATTCTCATGCCAGGCGTTTTTATGTTTAAAGCTTCTCGTGTCTCAGCTTCTTTAGATGCACAAAAAAACCTGCTTTCAAGAAAACAATGTATATGACTCCAGGATTAAGTTTACCATTATGTATCCACATGAATCTTACAGTAGTAGTCACAAATCATGTGTGCAAGGCAGTCATGACTAGAGTACCAGAATCCTAAGTTTATATAACAACTCAAACACCCCTCCTGAGTCCAACACACACACGCACGCACGCATGCATGCACACACAGACACACACACTCTCAACTCACACTCTCTTTTCCATACAGACAGCAAATTAGATAATGTACACAAAATAAGGGTTGATCGAATTCTGTGGCAAGTTAAAAAGGTGACAAGATTAAAAGTGCAATGTGCCAGTGCCAGCAAGCAGAAAGAACACTGCGCATAGAAGAAAATGGTGCATACAACTCCTGGAAGACAATATCAACTCGTACTTGCATGTAATGAACACAACTCATTATGAACACAACTCATTATGAACACAACTCCTAAGAAAAAGAAAAATCTTTAAAAAAATTTAAAAAAGAAACAAGAGAGAAGAAAACATATGTAAAAGCTGTTGCATCGCGACGTTAACACTTTAAGCATTTATGCTTTAAAAAAAAAAAGAGCTAATTTAATAAAAGCTTTTTTCTGCAAGTCAGTAAATGCTTTCATTCAAACTATCAGTGAGACTGTTGTTAGTCTGTGTTATATATTAGCCAAAACAACAGGAATAAGATCTGCCTGTTTGGGCTTTATACTTACAGAAAATAAAAGAATATGAGGGCTAGACCACATTAGGCATACCAAATTTCCCTTCATTAACATTCATCAAAGACGGAAAATCCTCTGTGAGCAGACAAGGAAGTCAAAGAAAACTGAAGCAGCATCAGAAGATAACTGAATACAAAAGTATATATACTCAAGCTTTCAAGTACAGTATTTACAACATCAAACGTGCATTTAATTCACACCCAAAGCAACCAAATTTGTCAACGTTGCACAAGGTGATAGACAACTACAACACTTGCTACACTGGGGCTTAGCTTCAAATAATTCTCTTCTTGTACCTGCTGGTTTGTTTTCGGAATCTAACGACAAGTCCGGCAAAGCTGTATCTCCTTTAGTAAGCCGCAGAAAAAAAGAGAAAAAGAAGAAACACGTCTTTCTCAGTCAGCAAAACCACACAATAACATTTGGGTAATTTAATCTTGATTTAAAGTTGCAAACTGTTCTCATAGACCTTTAACTTTGCAGCTAAATTCGACTTTTTAAATCTTTTATTGTAAGTGTTCAATATTTACACCTTCGAATTTGCAGAATGCTGGATTTAGACCTGTTATTTTAATTTGTCAAATTATTGTAATTCTAATTGTCTTGAAGCAATAGATACAATACCAGTACCACACCCACTACCTGCTGCATAAATTATTACATGTAAGTGATGATAATTAAATAGTATTGGGGATACATGTATTATATTCTTACTTTTTCCTGAGATAACTTGGAATTATGCTCATGGTTTGGATGCAATACACAAATTAATTCCCATGTGTAACCGAGACATATCCACTTTTATATGTGAACATAGGTGAATAGGCAGAAATTAGTTAGTAAAATACTCCTGTAAAAAAATTTAATCTAATACTGAAGCTGTAAATTCCAATATATTTTTGTACAGAAAAAACAATGTGTCCACCTTTATATGTGGTCATTATTGACTGCAGGCAGAAGTAAGTTAAAACATTATACACCCCTACAGTATATACAGGAGGGCAGCCCCCAAACCTCAAGTCCAAACAGGATCGTACAGCGATCGAGTGGCTAGCTTACTTTTGTTGATCTCGCCGAGCGCGGGCAAATCAGTGCCAAAAACGAGGACGTCAGAGGCACTCCCCCCGATTCCGCTATCGTTGTCCTTCATGGCGGTGTTAGACACAGACAACACCGCTGCAACACCACCACACACCAACCACAGACTGTCAGTTAGGCTGGGATGGGATGACAACACTTAAGACGGCTCAGGAGAGTGGACGTGGAGGGGTGGGATGTTGGGATGTTGGGGAAGTGGAGGGGATGGGGTGGACATGCATGCACGACACTTCAATGGTTTTCATGCCCAACTTGTTTAATCCTTAGTAATGTTCTGATGAAGAACCCTCGGCAAAACTGCACCACATCATTTTCAGGAAAGTTCTGAAGCACTGAGAGGCATCAACAATGAATATATATATATAAGTCTATCTATCCTGAGTATGCAGCTGACAAGGAAATTTGGAGCGAGAAAAAAATAAGGTAACACAAAGTTCTCCTCATTAAGCGCTTTGATGCGCCTCCATATTTGAATACCAGTCTCACTTTAAAACCTGGTTCTAACAACATTCTGAAAGTTTTCAGAGATAACGCCATCAAACACTTGTGTGTCACAAAGTTTAATGTGTAGCTAAAGAACGACAGACACTGTTCTTTCCATATGAAGTACAGTATTTGCACATCTCTGGTTGAAAATTGGAGTTGTTGCTATAAAACAGACTTTAGGCAAATCTAAAATGAAGGATCTAGTGTTGGTGGGAGACAGGGACATGAAGAGGGGAAAGGGAGGGAGCAGGGACTAACATGCATCATATCTTCTTCTTCGTTCATGGGCTTGGAACGTTCACTCATGTTTTTAGCACGAGTGGATTTTACGTGTATGACCGTTTTTACCCCGCCATTCAGGCAGCATACGCCGATTTCGGGGGAGGCATGCTGGGTATTTTCGTGTTTCTATAACCCACCGAACTCTGACATGGATTACAGGATCTTTTCCATGCGCACTTGGTCTTGTGCTTGTGTGTACACATGAAGGGGGTTAAGTCACTAGCAGGTCTGCACATAAGTTGACCTGGGAGATCGGAAAAATCTCCACTCTTAACCCACCAGGCGGCAGCGACCGGGATTCGAACTCACGCCCGCCCGATTAGGAGGCCGATGTCTTACCACCACGCCACTGCGCCCGTCATGCATCATATGACATTTGAGGACCTCCTAAAACAAAGAGTTCTCTTAACGAACATTAGGACATTTTTTCATGCAGCTTTGAAGGGGCCAAGAGGAATAGAAGGATGCTCTTATATCCTATGTAAAAGCCTGGACGGGACCCATGGGGATATATATATATATATATAACTACGAGATGGTCTACAAGGAAAAAGGAAGAAGGTAACTGACTAATGAAGTAGGAGATAACGGAGACAAGAACTTCAGAACAAAACATCATACACTCATTCCAGATTCAAAATGCAAACAGTGAAAACCTCTCGTGTGATGAATGATGTCACAAAACTGGGTGACATTAAAACAACATTGTAGGATCATAGGCTTTTTCACTAACAAGGAATACACATCATACCAGTGAATAAAACAGAGAGAGGGGATGCATCATGATCAAATCACATGCATGCCAGCCTTTTTGCTGTGGGAGATTGAGAGAAAGGTGAATAATTTCCTTTCATGAAACAATGAAAAACTTCTGACGTGATACGAGAATATCAAGAAAGCTGTGCGGACTACCATCATCGGCTAGGTGAAGACTCAAACAGTTACGAGCAAAGAAATATCATGCTGCCAACACTTCTGAATTCTTTATTTGATGAGGGTAATGGTATCGGCAAACACTTTCTCCCTTTCCCTTTAACTCTTACAAATCAAAACAAATGTATATAACAAAAAGATCAATACTAAACAACTATATTAGCTCACTTGATTATTCACGCACAAAAAGTCAAGAGACTTATTCTTCTATGCAAAATCAAGCCCACTAGGAATCCAAAACCTTACCTTCTGGAAAACAAACAAGACAAACAAACACAAAAAGGAAGATTTAAAGCAAACATCATCTACTGAACATAAAAAAATACCTAAACCAAGATAAGAAAAAATATCCCAATCCCAAACTATGCATGTATAACACTAATTTCAAAATGTCCTAGAAAAAAAAAGACGAAGTAGCTAGCTGTATTCTTATGGGGTATCTGTATTGTCAACAAACAATAACATGACCAAACCTGAGTCTTCCCATCTCAATAAGCACTCCTCCTCCCCCCCCCCCCCCCTAACATAAATTAAAATTGTGACTATTGTTATTTATCAATTTCAAGAAAGAGAGGAAAAAACACCTAGCAAGTTGTGTATATAGTCTGTTTAGGCTTCACAAATGTACGGTTTCCACAAACAACTCATTTTACCTAAAACTCCTAACTAATCCTAACATGACACCACTGAAACATTCAAAAGTAGATGTACAGTACGTAACATCAAAAATGCCGACAACCTACTATCCTTTCTTACCGACAAAATAAAATCCCACAAAACAACACTTTCTCTTTTAAACGGTCTCTTTATTGTACAGTGGAAACCCCATTTTAAGAACCCCCGAAGCAAGTGACCAGCATTGAGTCTCCAATTTTTAGACCTTGCTTTTTCCCCAGAGCTTCTGTTCATGATATAAAGTCCGTTAATTTACCTCCATTTTTTCTTCTTCTTCTGCGTTCGTGGGCTGAAACTCCCACGTACACTTGTGTTTTTTGCACGAGTGGAATTTTACGTGTATGACCGTTTTTTACCCTGCCATTTAGGCAGCCATACGCCGTTTTCGGAGGAAGCATGCTGGGTATTTTCGTGTTTCTATAACCCACCGAACTCTGACATGGATTACAGGATCTTTTTCGTGCGCACTTGGTCTTGTGCTTGTGTGTACACACGGGGGGTGTTCGGACACCGAGGAGAGTCTGCACACAAAGTTGACTCTGAGAAATAAATCTCTCGCCAAACGTGGGGACGAACTCACGCTGACAGCGGCCAACTGGATACAAATCCAGCGCGTTACCGGCTGAGCTACATCTCCGCCCGTACCTCCATTTTAAGATCCCCTCCCTTTTGAGACCTGACATACAGTAGAACCCCCCTTTTATTTAAGACCACCCAAAATCTCACAAAATCGGGACTTGAAAAGGAGGGAGTCTTAAAATGGGGGTCATTTTACAGAGGTTATGAACAGAAAGTCTGAGAAAACAAGGTCTCCAAACGGAAAGGAAAGTAAAGCCCCAAGCAAAACTAAACAAAAGCAAAGCCACTCCTACCTTCCATGAGCCCACTAGTCACATCCTCGGAGTCCGAAGGGGACGAGCCTTCCTTCGAGTTGCTCTTGTCCAACGTGCGAGCGGGTGAGCGCCGTGTCTTCTTTCGTACACTCCAGCTTCGTATCCTGTTGGTGCCGGAGTTTGACCTCATCTTGACCTCCGGCAGTGTGCTGACGAACGCTCGCTTCAGGTACTTGGCTGTGATCCATGCTTCCCTCTGAGCTCTGAATAGCAAACAGAATACTTCAATAAGTGAACGAAAAACATCTTTACGTAAGGGTAAGGATTAATAAAAAAAAATTTAAAAAATTGTGGTTTTTTTCATAAAATAAATGTATGTTTTCACATTTCATGAGTGTGCATGAGTTGTTAATGCGAAAGAATGTGTATGAGTGCGCCTTGAGTCGCCTTGTGGTGAGATATGTGCGCGTTATAAATTCTCGTATTATTATTATTATTATTCTTACCGACTGGTGTCAGTGAGCAAACAGGAAAGGCCACCAAAAAGATTAAGGACATATAAATAAACGGTACAGCAAATTCCTAGCCTGAAAAATGTAAGATACATGCAGAGTCCAACATTTTTTGTAACTGCCTAAATGGTGTGGACAAAGCGGCCATAAATAAAAGCCCACTCATGCCTGCAAGTATACATGGGAGTCGCAGCCCATGAACATATCAGAAGTTTGTGACAGACCTGTTTACCTAATTGGAACAGTTGGTGTATTTTCCACAGAGACTTAGTGTATTTTCAAAATATTGAGTGTATTTTCTTACCAGGTAGAGGTGCTTGTTAATCATGTGACAGACTTAAAACTGTTAGCAGTGAAATTCTCGTCGTATCACGTACAATCCCGTGAAAATATAGACCAATCGTAAGCGCTAACTGAAGCAAACCGGATTTTATCCATGGCCAACCTCATATACAACCCACTATCAGTTTAGAGACGCAATAAATAAAAAAAGTGTTTTTATTAATCGTCGTTCGTTCTTATCAACCAGCGTATTTATCGTATTCTTGGTAACTTGGCGAACAAAATACGGCGAAATCATATGAGTAAACAGGTCTGTTGTGTCAACTGACCTGTTGCAAGTTGGAGTGGCCCTAGGGGCGACGGTCTCGTCAACGTTGGCCTCGTAGCAGCGGTTGATGACGTCGTTCCCCAGCTCCAACATCACCTTCACCAGCTCTGGCTCCCACGTGTCCAGTGTGATGGAACGAACCTATGACCAGTCAGGACAAAAAATGTAACGCTTTTATCTTCGTATCACTATAAACAAAACGGTGACTGGAAATGTTGAATCATCAGAAATTCAAAATACTTTTCCTGAAGGCCAAGAAGGTTCAATTGTTTCATGTGTGTGTGTGTGTGAGAGTACATGTGTTTAATCCACAACAAATGCAGTATCTCTTTCATCACTCAATCCCCATCCTTCCTCCAAAAATAACCTACAAGCTGCCTTTAACATTATGGTGGGGAGATTTAAAACGGCTGTGCTCGTAATCCTCCCATTAGTATGACAGAGTCACGGTCCCTGTACCAAGTGGCCTCGCGAGTGTGCACATGAAGCTGGGCTACTCCCAACAACAACAACAACAAGAGGCGAAGCCATCAAGGCTCACGTAAGAAATCGACAAACAGTAACACAAACTCAATCACTCCGTCACACATACACACACACACACACGCACACACACACACACACAGAGAGAGCATAGGTGAAACTGTGCAAGAAAGCGAGACACTAGATCTAGATCTGTCTGTCTGCATGTAGCCTACTTACAGGGACACGACTGCCAACTAGTCTCGGCCCGCTCAAAATAATAATGACCGAGACTTTCAGTACTTCCTTTGCGTGACGTCTAACCCTCTTACGTCATAATGTGACGTCAATGTAATGTGACGTCTTCAAATGTTGTCAATGTAATGTGACGTCTTCAAATGTTAGAGTTTCTACCACAGACATACACACACACGCACGCACGCACATACGCACAGACAGACAAAGTTACGATCGCATAGGCTACACTTACGTGAGCCAAAAACAACCATTCCCGTATCATATGTATATACACCTGCCACAAGCAATGATCATTTCATCCACACTTTTTTTGAATGCTATATATGTGAACAGCTCAGATCATGGGTAATTTTAACACCTTCACATTTAAATGCTTATTTTATAGCCATCCATTGAATTGAGAAGAAAACAAAGCATACTAAACTGCTAAGCATGAATCAAACAATAAGAAAATAAAAAGAACCAACAGCATCGTTTTGTATGTGTGCCAGTGTGGGCAGTAAACACGTTTTATTTACAAAACACGGCGGAAAATGGCGACAAATTTGTTGCACAGCGACAGGTCACTTTCTTCAACCAAGGCCAGTACTTTCATACATGACAAAGGAAAGCAAACATGGCCTGAATAATAAAGTTATAGTGTTCCTTTGCGTGTCTGAGTGATAAACTGTTTTAACCAACTATCTTCTGAAACGTAATTGCACTCAGCAGATTTGTCTTCCGCTCATAACTTTCGTGTCACACGGTCTTTGCGACAAACAGATAGATCGCATTCTCGCAGAAAATTATTGACAACACAGACCAGTCATTTTTAGCATTGCATTTGGGAAGGGCTACTATTATAGTGTGTTTTAAGAAAGAAAAACATTACAGTATCGGCAGAACACGACCAAATGAGTTTTCGTGTCACAGCGTTATGGGCGTGAGATTGTGTTCTCACACTGTAGCAAAATCATTGACAACACAGACAAGTCAGTTTTAGCATAGACATTGGGAAAGGCTACCATTATAGTGTGTTTTAGGAAAGAAAAACATTATAGTATCAGCAGAACACGACCAAATCATGACAAATGAGTTTGCGTTTTGGGCGTTATGGGCGTTTTTTCACACTGCAGATCATATCTCAACAAGAAGGGCAAAGCCCATACGACTCACATGCTTGACCTTGACCTTTACAGCAATGACATCATACACTAAGAACTGCTTTACACATTTTTCCTACCAACAAGGTCAAGGTCATCCAAGGTCATGCAACACAAAGCTGTTAATTCAAGACATAGGAAGTACAATGGTGCTTATTGGCTCTTTCTACCATGAGATATGGTTACTTTTTAGTGGTTCACTACCTTATTTTGGTCACATTTCATAAGGGTCAAAGTGACCTTGACCTTGATCATATGTGACCAAATGTGTCTCATGATGAAAGCATAACATGTGCCCCACATAATTTTTAAGTTTGAAACAGTTATCTTCCATAGTTCAGGGTCAAGGTCACTTCAAAATATGTATACAATCCAGCTTTGAAGAGCTCCTGTGACCTTGACCTTGAAGCAAGGTAAACCAAACTGGTATCAAAAGATGGGGCTTACTTTGCCCTATATATCATATATAGGTGAGGTATTGAATCTCAAAAACTTCAGAGAAAATGTGAAAAATGTGAAAAATAGCTGTTTTTTAGGCAACATTTATGGCCCCTGCGACCTTGACCTTGAAGCAAGGTCAAGATGCTATGTATGTTTTTTGGGGCCTTGTCATCATACACCATCTTGCCAAATTTGGTACTGATAGACTGAATAGTGTCCAAGAAATATCCAACGTTAAAGTTTTCCGGACGGACGGACGGACGGACGACTCGGGTGAGTACATAGACTCACTTTTGCTTCGCATGTGAGTCAAAAACTACGGAGTGGATCTTTATGAAATTTGATATGGATATTTTTGACTGGATTTTCTCATAGAAGGTTTTTCCGTTTATTGATAGGACAGTTTGATGACGTCATATTTTACCGTTTGCCAAAAGGTCGAGGCAGCACTTTCACAGTTACAGTTTTTCATCAATTTGATCGAATTTCTTATCACACAATCTCAGATCTAGGCCGGATTATGGGATTGCATTTCAGTTTGGTCATTAAAGTTTTGTTATTGAAATGTTTGTTCGAAATATGTCATTTTTTCAAATTTTTAAAAACTAATATTTGAAACAAAAAATTTATATTGGTGTATTCCCTATTGCGTCCTGTATCTAAAAATATATAGTTTTGTTGTTTTGTATTGATAATTATGCTTAAAAATGAAGAAAACCGATAAATAACCACTATCTTTATTTATGAAAAAGACACTTAAAAACAATTTCTATCTATTCCTTACCATTTTCTGATTCCAAATATATATAGTTTCATGGTGTTTGACGTTGAAAATAGGCTAAAACTTAACAAACTCGGATCGTTGAATGGAAATTATACTTCCAAGCTCCGTGCAGCTGACAACATGATAAAAACACGTCATTTCAAGTGTGGAACACGCTCATGACGTCATACTGAAAGGTGATGAATTATGGCTTCACCTTGCGATGTTTCATTTCAAACATGGTAACATTTTTAAAGGGGTTTCTTTCTCAGATTTCTGTTTGCCCTCTGTCTGTCTCTCTATGTCTCCGTCTGTCTGACTGATTCAATTAAATGTGTAATTACTTAGTTTTGCAAAAGTCAAACTAAGTAGGATATACCTAATTGATTCAGGTCTCTAAATTCTTATTGTAAAATTGTGAGTTTTATTCAAAACAAATTTAATTGGTGTTTTAAACTCAATAATGGGGCATGCTGTGATGAGTAGAAGAATGTGTGCTTACGAGCAGAAAAAGCCCATCAAAGTCAAGAATCGTGTTTTTCTTTTTCTATTTTCACCTTGTAGCTTCATACAGACACTAAGCAACAGTGTAGTTCCACTTCCAGTGCAATATCTTGTACTTTAATTTTGACCATCTGTGTAACACTTTATTGACCCATGATCTGAGCTGTTCACATATACAGTAATGTACTAAGTCGTGTCTGAATACCTGAAAGCTCTTCATGCTGAAGAGTTGCGTCCGCCATGTTTGTATTTCTGATTGCAAGTTTGTTGTGAAGACACCACCATAAGCCGAAGTCCTGTTGTTGTTGTTTTCACGTTATGACAATGTACATTTTATTGTCCTTTCTTGCTGCCATACATGCCTACCGTCACAACGGGCAGTAAATAAGTAAATTTGTTTTGTCTTTACCCTGTTTGCTTGGTCTTGCGTGCTTGGAGTGTGTTAAGCTTTTGTGTTTGCTTGCATGGAGTATGCTGAGTATCTTTCTTTCTTTATTTGGTGTTTAACGTCGTTTTCAACCATTCAAGGTTATATCGCGACGGATGCTGAGTATGCTATGTTATGTAGATTGTGGGTCTTGTTCATTGAGTATGGTTTTATTATTAGTGATGTTAATTCTAGTTATTGTAAAGCGCATTGAGCATATAAATGATTATGCGCTATAGCAAATGTCCATTATTATTATTATTATTAAATTTCATGAACATGCAAAACATGAATAAAACTTTTTTTTGAAACCAGTTGCGTGTCCTTGAGTTGCGTTTCCTGAAGGCAGTCGTGTAGTGAGACTCACCTTTGACTTGTGGACGCCAAAGCTGCGGTGTATTCCGGAGCACTCTATGCACAGCGTGATTCCCAGGTTGATGCTGGACCAGCGAGGGTCCGCCGCACCGCAGTCACAGCACACTGAGTTGCCAGGGACCGCCATGATCTGCTCCATGCGTCTGTAGGCAGGTACAATACAATACAATACAATACAATACATAACAACAATACCATACAAATAACTTACCATCATGAAAACACACTGTACATCACGTGCCGTCATTCCTTACTTTTTACCATTCTGAAGAAGGCAGCGACAAGCTGTCGAAATAATAATCAAGAATGTACCAAACCGGGTTACTGTTGCATTCTCTTTTTGTTTAAATAACGTACACTTCCATTTAGCCTTTGTTTTCAATCAATCAATCAATCAATGAGTCTTATATCGCGCATATTCCGTGGGTACAGTTCTAGGCGCTCTGCAGTGATGCCGTGTGAGATGAAATTTTATACGGCCAGTAGATTGCAGCCATTTCGGCGCATATTTACCTTTCACGGCCTATTATTCCAAGTCACACGGGTATAGGTAGACAATTATTAACTGTGCCTAAGCAATTTTGCCAGGAAAGACCCTTTTGTCAATCGTGGGATCTTTAACGTGCACATCCAATGTAGTGTACACGGGGGGAGGTTCTGTGCTGTTTTGCTTGATATGAGTTGTTAACACCTTACTTTTCCAGATTTTCTGTAAATAACTTAAATGTCTCAGATTTCTGGAGGTTTTTGCGGGTTGCGCCGGTGGAGGAGGGGGGGGGGTGTGGGGTTGGGTGGGTGAGGGTTCCCTGCACTCTATCAACAAAGCTTTCAGGATGAGAGTCAATAGTATAAAACGATCTAAACGCTTACAGCCTGGCTCTGCTCTTGGCGTCCAGTTTGGGCGTGCTGGCCGCCCCGTCCGAGGGCGTGGAGGTGTTGGAGCTGCCTGTCTCGTTCATCTTCTCGTCATCCTGTCACATGTCACAAACACACAACTCTTGATGTAACATTTTTCAAAGTCAATCAATTATAGAACCATTTGATACATCTGTTATAAAGTTATATGGAATCATTTGATTAATCTTTATCAAGTTATATTTAACCATGTAATGAATCTTTGATCAAGATATAGAACCACTTCAAATACAAAAAAACTTATGGTAAACGGTTTCTGCCCAACGAAATTCAGCGTTACTGAGAGAGGCCCTATTACAAGAAGTATATATATATATATATATCTATAGGTTACAACACGAGTGGTTTTTTATATGGCTTGTATTTCAGTCAAGACCCAGCGGATGAATATCATCGGGAGACACGAGCCTCTGGCGAGTGGATCTCGATTGATATTCCCGCTGGGTCTTGACTGAAATACAAGCCATATAAAAAAACCACGAGTGTTGTAATCTGTATATCCCATTCTACCATCAAACACAAAGTGTAGACTACTAGCGGCACTGTTGCGATCTGTGGAGTGTGAAACGGTGTTGCCAGCAAGACTTGGCCCTTTTGCAACCTTAAACTAAGTGACCGTCGCTGAAAAAATAAAACGAATGAGTGCATCGATAAGTACGCGGTAACACTACTTTCAGACCATTTAAAAGCTTTAAGTAAAGGTTCATAAGTTGCAAGAAAGTAATGAAGTCGTATAGAAATCCATTTAGTTGAAGCGCACAATTCTTTTGTTTTGCGTTTCAGGTCGGCGGAACGGGGAAACCGGTTTGGCCCCCATTTGGCTTACTCGATTCAGAATCGATTCCACGTTGTTTTTTTCGAACGTATTATTATACAATTAGGCTTATTGACAGAGAAGCAAATTTTAAGGAACACATATGTAGGTTTAGATTTAACCATTTGCTCCCTATTTGAAATGTATCTACGTGATAAACTGTTTTGCGAGTGTGTTTGCATGAACCTAAACTGGTATGGGTGTGAGGAAAACAGGACCCAAGTCTGTCACCGCCGATTGATTGCATTTTGAAAGAATATGACTGGATTACGGAAAAATACACACATGTTAAGTTCTTAGATACCTTCATCGCCAATGTGGACTTACAGCGGCCAGGCAAAAGAGTAAACTTGCTCACAAATACGTGAAACAGCCGATGTTTGATAACGAAGCGAAGCCAAAGGACGCTTCTCGGTAAAAAAGTCGTCTGGTACGATGCAAGGGAAGGTACTCGTTTTTTTGTTTTGGTTTGCAACCATTGGCATTGTGATCAGGACTGTTCAAACTAGTGTTATGCACGGGTTAATAAAACTGCGGATAGAACTATTTAGCAGCAAAGCAATTAAGAGTGTATTACAATCTACCTTTAAGAATATTTCTGATTGGATTAAGGTTGTGCCAGCTTAAACTCTAGTTTTTATCTGTGTGCTGTCCGGGTGCAAGGGAGACTACTCTTTTGTTTTGGTTTTTGTTCTTGTAAACCGGTCTGCAGTAGACAGGGACACGGAGAAAACGTTCGAAACAGTATTGAACACATTTTCTTTCTGTTGTGTTGCATATTCTTTTTTGGATTATTCCTATGGTAGCGATGCTTGTCGACACACGGATAGCAAACAGAGGTTCGATCGTTCGCTAGCATCTGTGTATCTTGTAAGCTGAATGTTCGTTTCAGTGTTTCGACCTGCATTGCTTTCATAATGAAAGAAACGTTTGTTTATTGCATCCCATACATCAGATCAGTTCCGAGATTCATTTTTGCGTGCAACTGATATGGTTTTCTAAGCCGTGCGATACGATTTTGGAACTTCATAGAAATGTGTCACATTGTTCGGCGCGAGGTCAAAGGTCCGGAGGAAAGTAGTTCTTTGCCCAAATCGGAATCTGCACTATCATATATTTTTTGGAGTCCATGATGTATTTATTGAGCTATAAAAATACAACATATATACCCATACTGAAGTAACAGAGACAAAGAAGGGAGGTCATGGGATATATATATTTATACAACTCCTGCAATGCAATCGAGGGGTGGATTAAATCTAGTTGATTATTTTTAGACAAGTGAGAAATTAGAACGAACTACTTTGATTAAACCCAAAAATCACACGTGGATTATTCGAAGTAAGAATAAAGAGGGCTAAAAAATAATCAACACTAGAATTTATTTTTAGAACATTTGAAACCCAGACGATTGGACCCTGTTGCGGAAGAATACGTACAACGTTGACTCAAAACTGTAACAACAATGGCTGACGTGTATGCCTAGTCTTCTTCTTCTTAGTGATAGGTAGCCAACATCAGCATGGTGATGAATCTGCTACGCTTGGTCGACAGACAATGCCATTTGCTTTGTGTGTGTTTTTGTTGTTGCTTTCTGTACATGACATACATTACGTGGAAAATCCAGTTCTTTAACAGGCAACAAACCTTGCACATTTCCAGAAGCTGCAATCTGAAGCGACCTATCTCTGATTCTAGCAGACGATCTCTCCAATGTTTAACACAAAATCAGCAAACTCTCCTGTCACATAGAACGTCCATTATATAGTGCAATGTTGAAATGAAGTTACCGGTCTGAAACATTTAGTCGTTTCTTCTGAGACAATCCTTGTTCTCTTATCTACAGATTTACCGCAGTCTTCACCACGCGAATTCACAACAGTCAGACTTTCGAACATGTATACAATCTACGTAGGCAAGTATGATACGTCATGACGTCATAGGATTCCTAGCATATTGACGTAATGCTAAACATCCGGTTATCCCGAGTTTTCTCCGTAATACATGTCCGTGGGTTTTTCAATGTTCGGTTATTTCCGTGGCTTCATGCGGAAAGGGAACCGTCGTCTGCAATCAACGACATGGACCATTCTGGTCCTTGCTGCTGACAAAAACATGATTTTAACACAGAATGTAATGTCAGAATAGCTATATAAACGCTATTGTGTTTTAATCGTAGCAATGGGGTCCGATATTTAGACGAGACAACTATAATGCCGACGAGTCGGAGACTAAGAATAAAGTAAAAGAATAGGGACTATTTGAATGACGCGCATTTGACACTCTGAGTGATTAGGCTGAAATGAAATTGCCTACAAAATGTCGTCTGCATGACTGCATGTTCGACCCGTGTTGGTCGTTGTATAAATAGCTTAAACAATGACAACTCGTTGATTACTGGAAAATAAACCACTCGTGGGTATTTGCAGCCGCTTGGTAATTCACTCGTGTGCTCCGCACACTCGTGAATTACCAAGCGGCTGCAAATACCCACTCGTGGTTTATTTTCCAGTAATCAACTCGTGGTCATTGTTTAAGCTCTATTTATACAACTCCTGCAATGCAACCGAGGGGTGGATTAAATCTAGTTGATTATTTTTAGACAAGTGAGAAATTAGAACGAACTACTTTGATTACACCAAAAATCACACGTGGATTATTCGAAGTAAGAATAAAGAGGGCTAAAAAATAATCAACACTAGAATTTATTTTTAGAACATTTGAAACCCAGACGATTGGACCCTGTTGCGGAAGAATACGTACAGCGTTGACTCAAAACTGTAACAACAATGGCTGACGTGTATGAAGTACACGCATACCTCGCCAGGTTTGTTTCTGTGACTATAGTCGACAGACGATGCCATTTGCTTTGTGTGTGTTTTTGTTGTTGCTTACTGTACGTGTAAAATCCAGTTCTTTAACAGGCAACAAACCTTGCAAATTTCCAGAAGCTGCAATCTGAAGGGACCTATCTCTGATTCTAGCAGACGATCTCTCCAATGTTTAACACAAAATCAGCAAACTCTCCTGTCACATAGAACGTCCATTATATAGTGCAATGTTGAAATGAAGTTACCGGTCTGAAACATTTAGTCGTTTCTTCTGAGACAATCCTTGTTCTCTTATCATCTACAGATTTACCGCAGCCTTCACCACGCGAATTCACAACAGAAGTCAGACTTTCGAACATATACAGTCTACGTAGGCAAGCACGATACGTCATGACGTCATATGATTCCTAGCATATTGACGTAATGCTAAACATCCGGTTATCCCGAGTTTTCTCCGTAATACATGTCCGTGGGTTTTTCAATGTTCGGTTATTTCCGTGGCTTCATGCGGAAAGGGAACCGTCGTCTGCTATCAACGACATGGACCATTCTGGTCCTTGTTGCTGACAAAAACATGATTTTAACACAGAATGTAATGTCAGAATAGCAATATACACGCTATTGTGTTTTAATCGTAGCAATGGGGTCCGATATTTAGACCAGACAAGTATAATGCCGACGAGTCGGAGACGAAGAATAAAGTAAAAGAATAGGGACTATTTGAATGACGCGCATTTGACACTCTGAGTGATTAGGCTGAAATGAAATTGCGTACAAAATGTCGTCTGCATGACTGCATTTTCGACCCGTGTTGTTCGTTGTATAAATAGCTTAAACAATGACAACTCGTTGATTACTGGAAAATAAACCACTCGTGGGTATTTGCAGCCGCTTGGTAATTCACTCGTGTGCTCCGCACACTCGTGAATTACCAAGCGGCTGCAAATACCCACTCGTGGTTTATTTTCCAGTAATCAACTCGTGGTCATTGTTTAAGCTCTATATACACACTGCACGGTCATAATACACTCTGCCTTGGTCATAATACACACATTCTCTCAAACAGAACATTTCTCAGAGACAGGCCCAGTCTCAGTACACACATTAATTGCAAAATGCCGCTCTTACACACACATTCTCTCAAACAGATAGATACATCCTACTCAGATGTAAACATATAAACTGGTAGAACATTACCCCCTTACACACACATACACACGCATCCTCCCATGTACACTGGTAAAATACTTTCTCCCCCCCCCCCCCTCCCCACCCCTCCCCCCCCTCCCGCACAAACACTCCCAAGTGCACTGGTATGATACCTCCCCCCCTCGCACACACACCCTCCCGCTCTCTCCCCCCTGCGCACACACACACACACCCTCACATACACACACACACTCCCATGTGCTTACTTACTTAGGTTGATTTTGATTCGTCGTCAATGCTTCTGTAACGTTGTTTGTTTTCTAGGCAGGGGTGTTGGCCCAACGCAAACCTCTGAACAAGGTGGTCCAAATTTGTCCGACCTCTATCCTTCGACCTGTCCAGCATGGGAGACCCTACCAGGAGCTTAAGCTCCCGCTGGCATAGCTCTCCTGGTTACTGAGGCACGCAAGCCATCACACCACGACAAGGAATGAACCATGTGCACTGGTAGAATACCTCCCCCCCTCACACACACACACACCCTCCCTCCCTCCCTCTCTCTCTCTCTCTCTCTCCAAGCAGCACAAGACATGGAGATCTCACCACAGAGTCGTGGCCATGCAGAGTATCCCTGTAAGCCTTGTTGATGCAGTCCATCAGTGCTGTCTGCCACGCCAAGCATTCCTCGTCGGAGTCTGCCTGCAGTGTGTGACTCCTGTAACAAACAAAGTCAAACATCTTGTAGATAGCATAACAGTATACCAAAAAGAGAAAATGAAATGAAGTCTCAGGCAGTGCAACAGTTTTGTTTTGTTTTGATTTAGCACAATAGGGCAAATCATGTATCACTGGAACTATAATGTACTATCCATCCTCGAAGAATTAAGGCATCAAGATGCCCAGGTGGCAGGGTAAAAAATGGTGTGATAATTGCAAAACCCTCGGCATTAGGTGATGAACCTTGGCGTAAAAAGCTAACAAACATTGAACAAGAAGAAGAAAAAGAAGAAATGTAAAATCCATAGAGATTAAAAAAATTAAAAAAATTAAAAAATAAAAAATAAAAATCACCCTGTCTTTTGAAAAAAAAAAACCAATGCTATTTTGGAGGGAACAATGAAACAAATCAACAACAACAAAAATGAAGAAGGATGGAACAAAATAAAACAAAACATTCAGAAAGAAAGAAAGATTAAGAATGAAAGGAGACAACAGAAAAATAAGCCAAACTACCAAGGGAGACTACCACCCACAATCACGCAAACTAGTTCTCTGGCAGGGGAGAGAACCTCAAAGCCCGCTGTCATCAACACTGACTTCACCCTTCATGGAGCAGATCAAGAAAAGAGAGAGAAGGAAGGAAGGAAGAAAGAAAGGAAGAAAGAAAGAAAGACACTGCTAAAAACAACAACCAAGACAGCCATAAAGGGAGACGCACACACCAAAACACATCAAAACAAGTTACACCGCAGGAGAGTCAGCAGAATCGCCTGCTGTCATCAATACCGAGTGTAACAGAGCATAGAAAACAATAATATTAATGAAAGCAGGAAAATATGGAAGACAAAATGAAATTGAAAAACAATCAAAGAAAGCCTTTAAGTTAAGGGGGACAAACACAGCCAAACCTTAACTGGCAGGGGAGAGCACCTCGAAGCAGAATCGCTGCTGTCATTAATACCGAGTTTAATAGAGCATAGAAAACAAATATAAATGAAAGGGGGAAAAAATGGAAGGAAACAAAAATTACAGTGAAAAAACAATCAATTAAAGGGAGACAAACACAGCCAAACCTGACCTGGCAAGGGAGAGCACCTCGAAGCAGAATCACCTGCTGTCATCAATACCCAGTTTAACAGAGCATAGAAAACAAATATAAATGAAAGCGGCAACAAATTGAAGAAAAAACACACCGTGAAAAACAATTCAAGAAAGCCTTATTAAAGGGAGACAAACACAGCCAAACCTGACCTGGCAGGGGAGAGCACCTCGAAGCAGAAGCGGCGGCTGTCGTCAGCAGTGGGTTTGATGGAGCAGAGTCTGAGATCTTCCTCCATGATGGTGATGGAATCCTTGGACCTCTTCCTGTACACCAGGCTGCTCTTCTGTATCGTGAACCACCGCCTGAAACACAATCACAATCACGCACACGTAAGCAAAACTACAGCGGAACCCCCCCTTTCAAGACCGCCCATTTTAAGACCCTGTTTTCTCAGACTTTCTGTTCATAACCTCTGTAAAGGACTGGGTGGCCGAGTGGTAACGCACTTGGGCTCGGAAGCGAGAGGTTGCGAGTTCGACCCTGGGTCAGGGCGTTAGCAACTTTCTCCCCCCTTTCCTAACCTAAGTGGTGGGTTCAAGTGCTAGTCTTTCGGATGAGACAAAAAAACCGAGGTCCCTTCGTGTACACTACATTGGGGTGTGCACGTTAAAGATCCCACGATTGACAAAAGGGTCTTTCCTGGCAAAATTGTATAGGCATAGAATGATAGATAAAAAATGTCCACCAAAATACCCGTGTGACTTGGAATAATAGGCCGTGAAAAGTAGGATAAGCGCCGAAATGGCTGCGATCTGCTGGTCGATGTGAATGCGTGATGTATTGTGTAAAAAATTCCATCTCACACGGCATAAATAGATCCCTGCGCCTTGAGTCCGAGTCTGGAGATACGCCCGCGATATAAGACTTCATATATAAAGGTACCCCCATTTTAAGACTCCCTCCTTTTTAAGACAACCACAAATCTGAGATAGTCTTAAAAAGGAGGGAGTCTTAAAATGGGGGTAAATGTACAGAGGTCATGAACAGATTTGTGGAGGTCTTAAACGGGGGGTTCCACTGTAATTACATTTCCAGGGCTCCTACTGAGGAGAAGGCAAAACACCTGAAATTTTATAGGGGGTCTGTCAATTTTTTAAAATTGACACATTCAAACTGGCGCCATCCTACGCAAACCTGATCACATTTCTACGTTTCTCAATTTTACATTTCATGGAATTGTGTATATTCCGAATTCGCTGAAGAGTGGGAACTTTGCATTTCTTTGACATTTTTGTGATGTTACTGAAATTAGTGTAGGCTGACAGGGACTGTCTTATTTCTTGTATTTTCTGTATTGATAATTCAAGAGGATGAAGTTTTTCATTCAAGAAGAAAATAAATGTTGGCTGATAATGCTTAAATATCTTGCACTGAAAAATCAAATGTAATAGTCACCCTTTATCACTCAAACAGCTAGCTCACCTCTTGCCTTTTCACATAAATCCCTTCCCATTGTTTCTCTAAAAACAGACATGTAATGTAAGAATATTCCAACTGTCCTCCCTTTTTTCTGAAGGATGGCAGGTGACTACTTACTTTAAACAAATTCAGCACAGATCTTAGTCCACAAAAAAGTATCAAAAACTGGTTTACGATTGTTCATTCTGGAACATTTTTTTATATGTAAAGAAATACCTATAGGACATTAAACCTAAACCAGTAAATGCATGACCCCCCCCCCCCCCCCCCCCCCAATGCACCTGCTTCTGAACAAAAGCCCTACTAAAAGACCTCAGAGAATATGGATATCACCTTCCAAAGCGGATCTTAATAGCTAGCAGCAACTAACTCATTCCATCTCTATCTAAGTATGTTCAAGAAACTTAAACAAGCAGTACATGTAAAACAAAATAAAATAAACAGAAGCTGTTGGGGTAAGGGTGGGGGTGGAGGATATGGCAAACGACTGGGGCCAAAGGTGTGCTATTTGAGATTAAGAGGCTACAATTTTTTACAACATCATTCTTTTTTTTTTACGCTGTTGATGTTGAGGTGTGCAATGAAAATGGATCTTGAGGTGCTAAATGTTTTTTAGGGTAGGTACTGGGGTCAGCATCAAGGGTTCAAAAACAACTGCTCCACTCACCTACACACAGAGGGTTTCTTTCTGAGACAAGGTAAAGGGAAATAACTGGACTAAATTCTGCCTCCTTCCTCTATTGAACATTGTCATTTCTGCGTAGAGAGTTAATGAGTAAATAAATCCAAGGAAAAAAAAGGTATGAACACAGAATAACACACAGTCACAACATTCTGTAAGACCTGTCAGCAAATTCAACTCTGCTTAATGTCTGAGGAATAACTCCATATGAAAAGAGTATGGTGGAAAACAAAAACACTCTAATCACTATCATGCTGAAATGAATCCAAATCAAATCCCCAAGACAAAAGGCCCAGGATATATTTACTTCTTAATCAAAGTCAGTAAGTCAGTCAGTTACTGAGTCTCTCTCTCTGTCTCTGTCTCTCCTTTATCTGTTATATCCCTTCCTTTTCAAGAGTGTTCCTGCCTCCTGCGTTACCTGGCAACATTCTTGGGTAACACTAACACAACTGCGCTGTTTGTGTTGTCCGTATCAATCTTTTATTCTTTTTACAGAAATAATGAAAAACTGCCTGAGAGACAGAAATTGAACTCTCAGACTCTTACAGCTAGGTCTCACATAAAACACAGAGAGGCCACATGTTATCCTACAATACAGATAGACAATACAACACAGCAGGTGTTACTCTAGTCTCAAAAGAATCTTGCAGTTCTTACCTGACCCATTGCCTGAAGGCGTTGCTGGTTCTCTTGAAGAGGTATCCCTCCATATCACACACCGCATCTTCCCCGCCACCTGGTGCCCTTGTCACTGCTAGCAACCCCCCTACCCCGTCAGTCTGCAACACACAATAATATTTCACACATCAGAAAACGTTTTAAATTTGTGACTGTTTGTTGCAGAGAAATATTCCATGTAACAGAAAACGTTATTTTTTATTCATTTATTTTATATTCTATTTCAACATGCTTTCAATTCTTTTTAAATACATGAATAACAACACAACAATAGTACCACGAACATGAGAAAACAAGCACACAAAAACATACATTCACTACACGACAAAAAATAAATATGCCTCACAATACCTCTGGGCCCCACTGACACTTTCTCATGACCATATCATCAATCTCGTTTCAAATCTTGAAAACAATCTTTTCTTCGAGGGTGGTTTGTCAGAAGAAGAAAAATTTGATTTATTATCAGGGGTGGTTTGAAATCAGCAGGGCGGCAGATATGTTAGGAACACTTTATGTTTTAAGAAAATCGTTCAGTTAGTTTTAAAATGTGTGTGAATATTGGTATAAAACAGACGGGCGCTGTGGCGGGGTGGTAAGACGTCGGCCTCTTAATCGGAAGGTCTAGGGTTCAAATCCCGGCCGCGGCCACCTGGTGGGTTAAGTGTGGAGATTTTTCCGATCTCCCAGGTCAACTTATGTGCAGACCTGCTAGTGGCTTATCCCCCTTCGTGTGTACACGCAAGCACAAGATCCTGTAATCCATGTCAGAGTTGGGTGGGTTATAGAAACATGAAAATACCCAGCATACTTCCTCCAAAAGTGGCGTATGGCTGCCTAAATGGCGCGCGCGCGGGGTAAAAACGGTCATACACGTAAAATTCCACTCGTGCAAAAACAAGAATGTACTTGGGAGTTTCAGCCCACGAACGCAGAAGAAGAAGGTATAAAAGATTAAAACATATCAGTGCACCAGAAAAATTGGACAAGAAAACACTGGGATTTGAAAGAAATGTGCTAACCTGAGAGGGCTGTGCCAGTGCATACACTACTCAACATTGCAAAAGGGTAAAAAAAAAAAGAAGTAAAGACAGAAACAAATAAACGGATAGATAAACAAATACATACCAAACCCCAAACAGAGCATCAGTGCATGTACTACAAAATATAGAGCTGTCCAAAAGGACTGAAAAATAACTCAACGAAGCCTGCGCTCTTTCTGTCTGTCTGTCTGTCTGTCAAGAGAGAGAGAGAGAGAGAGAGAGAGAGAGAGAGAGAGAGAGAGAGAGAGAGAGAGAGAGAGAGAGAGAGAGAGAGAGAGAGAGAGAGAGAGAGAGAGAGAGAGAGAGATCAGAACACATTGAGTCCTACAAGACACAAACATAAAAACCCGGGCAACTTCAAACGCTGAAAAGATCTACCCAACAAGTGTTGTATTACAGCCAGACTTACAAACAATACAGGGAGCCAGAGCCCTCCTCTTCCCCTTTCTCTCTACTACCACTGGCACTCCATACCACCCTCTTTGACACCCATCCTTCTCTCCCAGTAATCCCCAACCCCCACCCCGCCGAGATCGGCAAGTAAACTCAAACAGGGGATTGTCTGGGAAATCATTCGGAGTGGCAACGACCTCTGATCTGTTGATTTTGTCCGATTGTTGACTACGTAAAGTACAATGCCAGAGGTTGTTGGGACAAGGAAGGGGAGTAACTGTGCAGCACTAAATGATACGCCAAGGAAGAGAACTCGGTTACTCCAACCGCATCTGCGCAAGTCATACGCCTCTGGCTTTGTGATGCAATGCGCAGCATGAAGCCGTATACAAAAAGTACAGATCTTATTTCTTGAACAGTGTTAGGATAGTTTTCAATTCAAACACGCATGCCCTGCATTTGAAATTTAAAGACCGTTGGGTCGACATCTTGTTTTGTCAAAACGGAATCAAACGTTCCAACTGTCTTTCGTGCCAATGTGTCGATCCGTGACCATGCGCATGTACGTTAACATGCAAACAAGCCTAGCCTTCCAACAAGACGCTAGGAGGCAGTGGGTTCAGACCGGGAACGGGTCAACCCGGGCCCTGTAAAAAGTTCTAAAAGTTTTTAATCTTGTAAACACAAGGCCACACAATGTGGCTTAAAGGCTCCCGTAAACCATCACAGATACGGTCAGGCTTTTACACACAGTACAAACACCATTTCATTTAAACACTCACCAATTGAGAACATCCTAGGTGCCCTCCGTAAAGAGCGAACAATTTTCAAAGAATTTATTTTTGCGTGGTTTATCTTACCCCTGAGCCATCGTGAACCCGTGTGATCCAGTTTTCCCTTTTCACAATGCAGTCGTCATAGTTAGTCATTTGAATGCGACTCGACGTGAGCTTATCTACAATAGCACGTTTTTTTTATGCACGAAACAACGGCTGTGGTTCACAAGAACT
Source organism: Littorina saxatilis (assembly GCF_037325665.1). Lineage (NCBI taxonomy): Eukaryota > Metazoa > Mollusca > Gastropoda > Littorinimorpha > Littorinidae > Littorina > Littorina saxatilis. The sequence goes on from NC_090254.1 coordinate 21,668,419, forward strand.
CTAGCGATGGCTTTTGACTGTTGAGAGGAACGGCGATTTGCACTGATAAACCGGCCGTCGTCTGCTACGACCCTTGCGTGACCCTGCTTCCGGGCTTTTCTTTTTTATATTTAGTCAAGTTTTGACTAAATATTTTAACATCGAGGGGGAATCGAAACGAGGGTCGTGGTGTATGTGCGTGTGTGCGTGTGTGCGTGTGTCTGTGTGTGTGTGTAGAGCGATTCAGACTAAACTACTGGACCGATCTTTATGAAATTTGACATGAGAGTTCCTGGGTATGAAATCCCCGAACGTTTTTTTCATTTTTTTGATAAATGTCTTTGATGACGTCATATCCGGCTTTTCGTGAAAGTTGAGGCGGCACTGTCACGCCCTCATTTTTCAACCAAATTGGTTGAAATTTTGGTCAAGTAATCTTCGACGAAGCCCGGACTTCGGTATTGCATTTCAGCTTGGTGGCTTAAAAATTAATTAATGACTTTGGTCATTAAAAATCTGAAAATTGTAAAAAAAAAAATAAAAATTTATAAAACGATCCAAATTTACGTTTATCTTATTTTCCATCATTTGCTGATTCCAAAAACATATAAATATGTTATATTCGGATTAAAAACAAGCTCTGAAAATTATTTATATAAAAATTATTATCAAAATTAAATTGTCCAAATCAATTTAAAAACACTTTCATCTTATTCCTTGTCGGTTCCTGATTCCAAAAACATATAGATATGATATGTTTGGATTAAAAACACGCTCAGAAAGTTAAAACAAAGAGAGGTACAGAAAAGCGTGCTATCCTTCTTAGCGCAACTACTACCCCGCTCTTCTTGTCAATTTCACTGCCTTTGCCATGAGCGGTGGACTGACGATGCTACGAGTATACGGTCTTGCTGAAAAATGGCATTGCGTTCAGTTTCATTCTGTGAGTTCGACAGCTACTTGACTAAATGTTGTATTTTCGCCTTACGCGACTTGTTTAAACTTTCACAACTTCGAATTGTTCTGATCTTGTCTTGATGAAAAACGAATTCTTTTATGATTAAAGAATGTTTGTGTAACAAGCTGTCAATTTATTATTTAGATTTTAAAAGTTAGGTCTAGCGCAAAAACGAGGCGCCGTTGTTGTTAACGGAACAAGTCTACGAAAATAAATTCTTTGAAAATGTCTCACGCTCGACAGAAAGCAGCCAGGATGTTCCCGTTCGGTGAGCGTTCAAATGGAAGTATGCTTGTACTGTATGTAGACGCTCGGGGAGCTCTGTGATGGTTTACGGGAGGCTTACTGTGCCTTTAACTGGCGATGCGCACACCTCCCGTCACGAAACAGCCGAAGTGGGCTCCTGTGACGTATTCCCCACGACCTACACCAAGTGGGGCATCCAGATCCAGATCCGGAAGACATTCATCACTATCGTTTGACACTTATCTTTGCCTACGCGCACTTGCTGCCACTGAGGGAGATAAACGCGAGAAAGGATCTAAATGTATGACATCCCAGCACCTATACCTATACTTTTCTGATCTTTGGCTCCAATCTTGGACACATACGTATGGAATGTTCACCCTGAGCCATCCACATAACAAAACTCCCTGATGACAATCATGTGCTAGACAGACAGACACTATTTTTCGTATGCTAGCGCACAACATAAACAATGTCGTACAAGACCCACGGACAGACAGACAGACACATCGCCCGACAGACACTAAAACAGACTGACACGCATACGTTGATACACAAGTACCCATACAGACACTGCGCAGGCAGACAGGCACACCGACAAACTACCCCCCCCCCTCACACACACACACACACACACACACACACAGAGAAGTAGCACACACCGAGAAATAGCATGATTACACCGAACAAGGTCACGAGGCAATGTAACGACATGTTTTTATATTCAGTCAAGTTTTGACTAAATATTTTAACATCGAGGGGAAATCGAAACGAGGGTCGTGGTGTATGTGTGTGTGTATGTGTGTGTGTGTGTGTGTGTGTGTGTGTGTGTGTGTGTGTGTGTGTAGAGCGATTCAGACCAAACTACTGGACCGATCTTTATGAAATTTGACATGAGAGTTCCTGGGATTAATATCCCCATACGTTTTTTTCATTTTTTGGATAAATGTCTTTGATGACGTCATATCCGGCTTTTCATGAAAGTTGAGGCGGCACTGTCACGCCCTCATTTTTCAACCAAATTGGTTCAAATTTTGGTCAAGTAATCTTCGACGAAGCCCGGACTTCGGTATTGCATTTCAGCTTGGTGGCTTAAAAATTAATTAATGACTTTGGTCATTAAAAACCTGAAAATTGTAAAAAAAAAATAAAAATTTATAAAACGATCCAAATTTACGTTTATCTTATTCTCCATCATTTGCTGATTCCAAAAACATATAAGTATGTTATATTCGGATTAAAAACAAGCTCTGAACATTAAATATATAAAAATTATTATCAAAATTAAATTGTCCAAATCAATTTAAAAACACTTTCATCTTATTCCTTGTCGGTTCCTGATTCCAAAAACATGTAGATATGATATGTTTGGATTAAAAACACGCTCAGAAAGTTAAAACAAAGAGAGGTACAGAAAAGCGTGCTATCCTTCTTAGCGCAACTACTACCCCGCTCTTCTTGTCAATTTCACTGCCTTTGCCATGAGCGGTGGACTGACGATGCTACGAGTATACGGTCTTGCTGAAAAATGGCAGCTACTTGACTAAATATTGTATTTTCGCCTTACGCGACTTGTTACTCTTGCACTTACTCTCCTCGTTCATGGTCTTCCCACCTCCATCACCATCACCCCACCCCCTCCGCCCTCCTTGCGTGTTATCGTCCTCATCATTCTCGTCTTACGCGTGTAGTCATGGGTTATTTGTCTTCACAACGGTTCTGTGACATCTTGAAAAACAATACACACCGTCGCCCTTTGATGTGTCGATGAGCAACGCAGCCATGAAACACGATTTGCTTGGTTGGTGGTTGCGTAACCCTTCGCGTTCCCACGTGAGAGAAAAACAAGTCGCGTAAAGCGAAATTGCTACATTTAGTCAAGCTGTCGAACTCACGGAAGGAAACTGAACGCACTGAATTTTTTTCACCAAGACAGTACAGCTTCGTCAATCCCCGCGAGATGGAAATCGCTCACCTCCCACGCGCAAAACGCAGTGATAATTATGCACACGCCAGAATAGCGCGGTAGCGTATTGTGCTAAGCAGGAAAGCGCGCTTTTCTGTATTCGTGTTAACTTTCTGAGCTTGTTTTGAATACAACCTATCATATCTATATGTTTTTGGAATCAGGAAACGATAAAGAATAAGATGAAATCATTTTTGGATCGATTTCTTAAATTTTAATCGTAAGACTAATTAATCTATTTTCGTTAATTGTGATCACATTTTAAGAGTAAACATGACATATGTATATATTTTTAGATTCAGAATGTGATGAAGAAAACGATGCAATCAATTTTAAATCTGTTTGCAAAAAATCGATTTTAATGACAACTTTAATTAGCAAACTCATTAATTAATTTGTAAGCCTCCAAGCTGAAATGCAATACCAAAGTCCGGGCGTCGTCGAAGATTACTTGACCAAAATTTCAACCAATTTGGTTTAAATATGAGAGCGTGACAGTGCCGCCTCAACTTTCATGAAAAGCCGGATATGACATCATCAAAGACATTTATCAAAAAAATGAAAAAAACATCTGGGGATATTATACCCAGGAACTCCCATGTAAAATTTCATGAAGATCGGTCAAGTAGTTTTCTCTAAATCGCTCTACACACACACACACACACACACATACACACACACACACATACACCACACCCTCGTCTCGATTCCCCCCTCTACGTTAAAACATTTAGTCAAAACTTGACAAAATGTAAAAAAAGGGGGGGGGAGAAATAGAGGGGAGGGGGGGAGGGCGAGAGAGAGAGAGAGAGAGAGAGAGAGAGAGAGAGAGAGAGAGAGAGAGAGAGAGAGAAAGAGAGAGAGAGAGAGAGAGGTGTTTTCATAAAGATTTTCGATAACGGAAAAATACCTTTTACGTAATAACAGTGGTTCTTAGAGGAAAAGATGGCGGCGAACATCTAATTTCACATGAAATGATAATGGCTCCAAAGCCCTTCAAAAATGGAAAAACAGAGACAAAGATATAATTTCAGATGATGCATTGCTGATTTGATATATGCCCTCTTCCCTCCAAATTAGAGACGACGAGAAAAAAGCAGGAGTTTGAGATTTGCTGATAAGGGACCCAAATCAGATTTTTTAGGAAGAAAGAGGAAAAAACACCAGACCACAAGAGTGATGAGGAGGCGGGGACTAAATAACAAGTCGCGTAAGGCGAAATTACTACATTCAGTCAAGCTGTGGAACTCACAGAATGAAACTGAACGCACTGCATTTTCTCACAATGACCGTAGTCCGCCGCTTGTGCATAACGGAGTGAAACTGACGAGCCTGTTGAGCGCGGTAGTGGTTTCGCTGTGCTGCATAGCACGCTTTTCTGTACCTCTCTTCGTTTTAACTTTGTGAGCGTGTTTTTAATCCAAACATATCATATCTATATGTTTTTGGAATCAGGAACGGACAAGGAATAAGATGAAATTGTTTTTAAATCGATTTCGGAAATTTAATTTTAATCATAATTTTTATATTGTTAATGTTCAGAGCTTGTCTTTAATCCAAATATAACATATTTATATGTTTTTAGAATCAGAAAATGATGAAGAATAAAATAAACGTAATTTTGGATCCTTTTATAAAAAAAGTAATTTTAATTACAATTTTCAGATTTTTAATGAGCAAAGTCATTAATTAATTTTTAAGCCTCCAAGCTGAAATGCAATACCGAAGTCCGGCCTTCGTCGAAGATTGCTTTACAAAAATTTCAATCAATTTGATAGAAAAATGAGGGTGTGACAGTGCCGCCTCAACTTTTACAAAAAGCCGGATATGACGTCATCAAAAGTATTTATCGAAAAAAAGAAAAAAAACGTCCGGGAATATCATTCCCAGGAACTCTCATGTCAAATTTCATAAAGATCGGTCCAGTAGTTTGGTCTGAATCGCTCTACACACACACACGCACAGACACACACACACGTACACACACACACATACACCACGACCCTCGTCTCGATTCCCCCTCTATGTTAAAACATTTAGTCAAAACTTGACTAAATGTAAAAAAGAAAAAAACAAAAAGAAGAACATTTTCAGATGTGCCGATAATGAACCAGTACAGTAAACTAAGCTATGCACTTTTGTTTTTGCTGCTTTGCGTCACGATCATAAAAAAAGGTTTTTCTTCTGAGAGCAAGTGGAAATAAGAACAAAATAGACAAATAAGAGAGAGAGAGAGAGAGAGAGAGAGAGAGAGAGAGAGAGAGAGAGAGAGAGAGAGAGAGAGCGCGCACCAGGTCAGGCGTGTTAAACGTTTCATCTGTTGTTGTTGTTGTTGTTGTTGTTGTTGATGATGTTGTTGTTGTTGATGATGTTGTTGTTGTTAGTTTTTTGACTTTATGCAAGGAGTGTATGGATGTATGAGTGTTTCCACACCAGGACAAATACTAATGGCTCTTTTAATGCTATATGACGGAATACATTCTTGTTCTGTTCTTGTTCTTCTTGTTCTTGAACATGATAATACTGAAATCCTACAGAAGACATATAAACAAGTTCTACTAGCTACTATACCTCTTGGAAAACTGTCAAAAGAAGAACTGTCTTGTAGAAGAACTGTCAAAAGAAGAACTTGTCTCTCACAGTATAATGAACATGAACTACGAAAATTGTCCTCATCTACATACCAAAACAAGTCACAATTCCGACTGACCTTAGGTCACACGTGCAAAAACAAGTAACGATCCCAACTGACCCAAATATAGTAGGTCACACCTGCAAAAACAATGAACGCGCCGACTGACGCCTAACATTTCCATGTGTAATTAGCTTCGACGAATAAAATTCATACGCGAAACAACAAGTTCCCGGTTCAAAAAACCAACAAACACCGAAAACTCCAAACTGTTTCCTTACCTTGCAAGTTGACACAATGATAAACAATCAAAATAGTCAATACACTTCAACTAACCTACAACTAAAACTTGTACAGAGAAAGGTTAGAGGAAAATGAAAGCAAAGCAAGAGAGACAGTGCACCAACACACGTCTTCACAGGACGGAAACCATTCGTTCAGTGACGTATTCCCGCGTTCTATCTCACGTGACCCATTCCTCTCGGAATTGTGGGAGATAAAACAACTGTGGAGAGGGTCGTCCAGTGACCAAAACGGAACAAACAAAACACAAAGGACCGGAGACTTGAAAATCAACAAGTAAGCCTGAATTAGAAGAGCCTTGTGTTTATGAAAGAGCTATTTCGAGTCATATTGTAATATATCAAACCAAATTAAGTTTCTAATAATGTGAATGTCTTAAAGCAGTTGAATGTATTCAAGCTGGTAGGTCTCAGCGGTACTACTCGACTATCAAAACCCCGAAAACCCCGAAAACCTTCGAAGACCACCGAAAACTCATCGGTAATGAACCAAATTAGTCCTCAGATCGTGTTTTGTTGACATGTTTGATTGAAATCATAACTTCCATCTGCAACTTCCACCGTTCATGGCATTGTTTTCGTGTTTGTGTGAGGAAAAGTAGTATGAACAACATATATATATATTATAAGGGTGAAAAACAGTCCCGCTACACAAAAAGAAGACCGTACTCAGCGTTTTCAAACCTTGGAGCTGGGGTTGGAGCATCCTGAACTCAGGTCAAAATGAGTTCGGCTCATTCTCTCCCTGACCGGACGCTACAGTTCTACGCAAATATATCAAAACAAAAATACAGAGTTATCTCCCATAATGGTTTTCGCGAGCACTGATCTAAATTTGAGATCAGTGTTCGTGAGACAAAAATGATTGCAGATTGGCCGACTTCGACAGTGATCTCTGTTCTGTTCTTCACAGTTGCGATAAAGACATCGTTCTAAGGTCAAAACAAGTCGAAATTTTGGGACTGCTGCCGGAAGGAGACCGTAATATATGGTTTCATCACTGTCAACTGGTTACACAAAGATTCGTCTGCTCCAGTGAACGCCGAAACCAAACGGTTGATTATCACGTGACATTTTTGCCATATTTAGAGTTGTTTACACAGTAAATACAGCCGCGAAAAATAGCTCTTGAAACTGTCATACATATCAATTCCTTTGTAATTTAAAAATTACAAAACACCGTGAAAAATCATTATTGACGATCGCGAATCTGCTTATATCAATAATATGGACTGGATGGCCGAGTGGTAACGCACTTGCGCTCGGAAGCGAGAGGTTGCGAGTTCGACCCTGGGTCAGGGCGTTAGCAATTTTCTCCCCCCTTTCCTAACCTAGGTGGTGGGTTCAAGTGCTAGTCTTTCGGATGAGACGAAAAACCGAGGTCCCTTCGTGTACACTACATTGGGGTGTGCACGTTAAAGATCCCACGATTGACAAAAGGGTCTTTCCTGGCAAAATTGTATAGGCATAGATAAAAATGTCCACCAAAATACCCGTGTGACTTGGAATAATAGGCCGTGAAAAGTAGGATATGCGCCGAAATGGCTGCGATCTGCTGGCCGATGTGAATGCGTGATGTATTGTGTAAAAAAATTCCATCTCACACGGCATAAATAAATCCCTGCGCCTTGAATATGTGCGCGATATCAATTGCTTGAAATAAAAAATTAAAAAAAATCCCTGCGCTTAGAACTGTACCCACGGAATACGCGCGATAATAATCTCCTTAATAAAATATAAGCCTCATTTGATTGATTGATTGATAATACATTCCAAAAAGCTCTAAATATGTAAAAAAAAAAAAAAAATCGGTTGTCTTAAGGAAACTTAAGGCATCCTGTCAGGGAGAGAATGAGCCGAACTCATTTTGACCTGAGTTCAGGATGGGGTTGGAGGGGCAATTAAGTGTGTGAAGGACATCCTTTCTCCAAGACAGGGAACAGATTCAGCAATCAGACTTATCATCAGTCTGGGAGCAGATACAAACTCTTGACCAAGAAGGCAGAGTTCTCTCCCCTCCTTCTGCTCATCATCACACTCCAAGATAAGTCTGAGCAAAGGTATTCCAGCATAGCAGTAGACTATCTTTGGTCTGAGCGCGACAGAGACTGTGTGTTCTTTATGTCCTGTCTCTAAGCACGGGCACTTGGCGGCTGTACAAGGCTGGACAATCAACCACGTCCATGGTGCACCACTCGGTCAACACTCATAAGATGATACTGTCACCACACGATGATACTGTCAGATCGTACGTGTGTTAGTTCTCTACTTAGGTCTCTGATACTGTCTCGCCGGAACTGTGCCGGTCTTCGTTGGTGTGTTGTGATAAGGGATTGGTCCACTGTACGCAGGTACTTGTATCAAAGTATCTTTTGTATCTCTCTCTCAAAGTGCCTGGATGGATCCACTGGATGGAAGCCGGAAATGTTAGACGGAACGACACTTCCATTGACTAGTCCCAGACTCCAGCCAGGGCCCTCGAAGACGGCGTCATGCTGCTTACGTGACAGGGTTAAACTTTTTTTTTTTAAAGCGTGCCATGCAAAACTTTCAGCACAAGGTAACGCGGAGAATAACAGGCTCAGAAAAGCTGACGAAGAAGCCCAAATCAGGACCTCTGATATCTGATATGAGCTCACGTGGTCCAGCCGAGCATATCTTCTAGATTATGGTTTCAGGACGTCCTTGACTCGATACTGAAATCTCAGACACAAATTTAGAACTGTGCAGTTGCTGAAGGGACGTGAATCATTTGGACATTTATTTTATGACCATTATCATTATTATGGTTATAACTGTCATCACGGTTTAACTCTCAGAGAGGTGAAAACCCAACAAATAAACTGCGTGTTTCATTTTTTATTTTTTTTATTTCTATATTTTTTTGGTCTTTTACGCTTTAGAAATGCCTTCCCAGTACTTTTATTTGTGTTGCTCATATCATTTTAAAGATTCCATTAATTCCGTGTATAACAAGGTAAACGGAACTTCCCAGGTTGCAGGTTCCCACGGAAAAAGATGCTATACACAAAGACTGTGCAATTTTCTGCAACATCTGCAGACAGTAAATTACACCGAAACAGATACGGTTTGCCCACAGGTGTATACGGGTGGATCCGACACTGATTAAGACCAGACATCAACAACTTACTAGCCTACATCCCAGTAACTCACTTTTTTTTTTCTCTCTCTCTCTCTCTCTCACGAACTCTTCAAAAAGAACTTAAACAAAAACATACTTTTAAAAAAAGGGGGAAAGAAGAAAGAAAAAAAAAGATTAAAGTCGCATTTTCCTGACTCATCCACTTGCAAGGGTGTTTCCACCTCATTAACACATCTGAGACGTACCGCTACCTCCTCTTCTACGCCCCCTTTTTGAAGCAACCCCCCTCCCCCCTTCTTTAGTTCCTATTCATTATATTTAAAAACAAAACAAAAAAAAACACTTCACAGTTTTATTTTTGAAATCAAGTTTCAGCTTTGCTCGTGACAAAACGCGTGTAATGCGGATTCGAGAGCCATTCCCATCT
>NC_090254.1:21680531-21773031 GCF_037325665.1 Littorina saxatilis
AAAATCAGCATCAGAAATAAATAAGAATCATAGGCGTACACCTTACTCATTCTCACTCATCCGAAGAAGTCATCTGAGGGCAAAGGCACGACCAAAACTAACGATGGAAGTTCTGGCTCGTTTTCAAAAGAGCGGAAAACGACCATGCGTGTTGCTGAGACATGAAAGAGTCTTCTCAAACATGAACTTAGACTCTTCAGCTCCCAACAGAACTTCCAAAGAAAGGCGCATGACTTATTACACTTTGAAACGAATGTCGAAAACGCCACCACCACCGTTTTATCCCTATCACCCGTCACTCCCTCCCCTCATCGACGTATACCGTTGTGGGACCAATTCTATTTGGAGCCGTTGGTGTTTTATTTATTTTCAAACAGATTGCATGACACGAATTGAAAAAAACCCCGAGAGAAACAAGCAACATATAACAAGTATAAAAGAAATGCCTTTCAACCTGAAAAGCACATGATTTTTTTTTTCTGCAAACTTCGGTGAATAAACCCTGTTTTAATTTTTCATTATTATTTTACATTTTATCTTTCATTTTTAATGTTTTTATGTATTTTTCATTTTTTCGAATGAGGTTCTTTATACTCTTCAGTACTGCCCATTTTTCCGTTGCTGCCGACTTTATGCTCTTTATGCAAAGACTGTTACCCGCTGTTTGCTTCGATGGCGAACACTTTTTATCTACTTTTATTTCCGTTATACCTTTATTCAAACCACATCGTGCCGAAAGCGATCGAAGGTATCAAGTCTACATGACAATGCACTGTAGTGAGGTGTTTTCCCCCCAGAAAAACAATAGGAAACGGCGTATAATGGACGAGCTTGGTACCTCTGGTGAGCAGAGCAACGTTGATTTGTTAATGTAAGCCCAGCGGAGCATGATAGAGTTGCTGTCTGTTCCAGTCTCATGGGACACGACAGAGAGAGAGAGAGAGAGAGAGAGAGAGAGAGAGAGAGAGAGAGAGAGAGAGAGAGAGAGAGAGAGAGAGAGAGAGAGAGAGAGAGAGAGAGAGAGAGAGAGAGAGAGAGAGAGAGAGAGAGAGAGAGAGAGGGAGGGAGAGGGAGAGAAAGAGAGAGACAGAGAGAGAGAGAGAGAGAGAGAGAGAAACAGAGACAGACAGAGACAGACAGACAGACAGACAGGGAGAGAGACAGAGACAGAGAGAGAGTCTCTGTGCATGCCTACATCCACTATTATTGATGTTGAATTTTGACAGAAAACTCGGCTTGACAACATGAATTATTCTACCCCTCATTGTAGCAGTCAATCTACACGCACGTACATCATACTATCGTTCCCTCCACAAGAATCTGCTCTTACCCTCTTTGATACCTTTAATATGCATTTCTAACAACGTGACATAACACCTGACACAGATATCGAAACAGGATAATACTGTTTAGACTGACGGGGAACCTGCACGAGAATGGAGACAGGGAGATGCTTTGATAAATAGCTGCACATCAGTCGTCAACAAAATAAGCGGCGCTCCGCGCCTCCGGTCACCCTTCCCGGACCCCGCCTAAAACGTCCTACTCCCCAAGACGTAAGGCGAAAATACAATATTTAGTCAAGTAGCTGTCGAACTCACAGAATGAAACTGAACGCAACGCAACGCAGCAAGACCGTATACTCGTAGCATCGTCACTCCACCGCCTGTGGCAAAGGCAGTGCACGTGGAATTGACAAGAAGAGCCGGGTAGTGGTTACGCTATGCTGCATAGCACGCTTTTCTGTACCTCTCTTCGTTTTAACTTTCTGAGCGTGTTTTTAATCCAAACATATCATATCTATATATTTTTGGAATCAGGAACCGACAAGGAATAAGATGAAAGTGTTTTTAAATTGATTTCGAAAAAAAAATTTTGATAATAATTTTTATATATTTAATTTTCAGAGCTTGTTTTTAATCCGAATATAACATATTTATATGTTTTTGGAATCAGCAAATGATGGAGAATAAGATAAACGTAAATTTGGATCGTTTTATAAATTTTTATTTTTTTTTACAATTTTCAGATTTTTAATGACCAAAGTCATTAATTAATTTTTAAGCCACCAAGCTGAAATGCAATACCGAACCCCGGGCTTCGTCGAAGAGTACTTGACCAAACTTTCAACCAATTTGGTTGAAAAATGAGGGCGTGACAGTGCCGCCTCAACTTTCACGAAAAGCCGGATATGACGTCATCAAAGACATTTATCAAAAAACTGAAAAAAACGTTCGGGGATTTCATACCCAGGAACTCTCATGTCAAATTTCATAAAGATCGGTCCAGTAGTTTAGTCTGAATCGCTCTACACACACACACACACACACACACGCACGCACACACATACGCACATACACCACGACCCTCGTTTCGATTCCCCCTCGATGTTAAAATATTTAGTCAAAACTTGACTAAATATAAAAAGCTCACACTGAAACAAGCTTCAAAGGTGGAGCCATGCACCCATTACAGCTGACCTCGCGGTTGTTTCCCCTTGTTCATCCTAGTAGAGAGATATAAACGACAGCACAAAACAACGAGAACGTGTCCACGTACCGCTAACGTCAGCATGCAGTACAAACACTGTCACTGTCAGTGCAACCATTACAAAAAGCGAAGTCGGGACAAGCTTGTACATACTTTATTTTTTTTTATTCAATCGTATTTTGCTGGGAAATTTGCATGGAAAGCTACCAGCAACAAAAGCATTGCTTTCCAGGTGTGTGCGTATTTAGGTTATGCCGCCTGCAATTTTAGTAAAATGACTTTTACGACGTGCCACAACAGTGAAACAGGGAGTGGGGCATGGATACCGTCTCTGAGTCTTCACATCAAAGTGACCCGTGTCCGTCCCAGCCTGGATTCGAACACATGACCCGGGGATTACATGCCCAGTGCTCAACCAACTCTACTACCATCCCCCCACCCATCCATATCGTCACATTGGACACACAAAAAAAAGACAATTACAGAGCACCGAGACAAGTGAAAATTACGAATAAAAAGATGCATATTCACCCCCCCCTCACCCCCTCCATTGGTTTAAACAAGACTTTATTCAATTATTTTGTATCATGAATTGAAATAAACAACATAATTATGGTATTTAGGATTTTTAATCATAGTGCTCATTTTAAACAATCCTCGTCAAGACGGCATAGCAGTGGTAAGCGCCCCATCTGTTTTACACACGCACATGTATGCACTCTGCAAGCTTACTTCCAACATCAGGGAGTTGAGATCGTCGTAGCAGCGAGTGCAGTGTTTTAAAAGTGTCTAACTTTTCGACTGTGGCGGCAGAGCAGCGGGCACGTTTAGACTTTACAATAACAATGGCTACCCCAGACCCGCCGCTGCCAGCCGAAATCCTGATTCATCGGCATCTTTCTCTTGATCGCTTTTAGCTGATTCAGCACAAGGGTGGGAAGCCCCCTGAGAGAGAGAGAGAGAGAGAGAGAGAGAGAGAGAGAGAGAGAGAGAGAGAGAGAGAGAGAGAGAGAGAGAGAGAGAGAGATGATGGTGATGGAACTTTATTTTTCAAGGATAGAGGTTTAAGGCGACGCCTTTTCTTACAACCGGTCCTTACTTCTAATACAAATGTCTAAAAAATGATAAACAAGTAAAGAAACATGACAAATAAACAAAGTAAACGAACAAACCAGCAAACAATCGACAAGTAAGCAAACAAGCAAATAAACATAAACAACAAAATGACAAAGTAAGCAACATACAAATCGAAAGCGAAACATGCAACATGTTAATTGAGGTTACACATGTAAAGTGATCGACGGTAAAATTCACACGATACCAACGTTTACACTAATGCTAATAATTATTATAAATTATGGTGTAAATGATGATGATGAAGATGTTGATGATGATGATGATGATGATCAAGTGATGATGGTGATGATGATGATGATAATGATGATGTTGATGATGATGATGGAAAATCGCAAAATAAATTCCACATAATTATAATAAAGAACATATTTGTGTAATTCATAAAGACACAGAGAGAGAGAGAGAGAGAGAGAGAGAGAGAGAGAGAGAGAGAGAGAGAGAGAGAGAGAGAGAGAGAGAGAGAGATGTCACACAATGACAAAGACCAACAAATGAGGGATGTGCGCCAAGCATAAGGAAATAAGCATCATCCGGGATTAGACCCTGCCAAGCGGAATCCGGTAAGTTACGACAACAGGGACCTCTGAGAGAATTTCGCAATTACCGACGCGTGCCTTATGCCTTTGAGAAGATTTCGCAGATAAACATGACCCCTTTAGATGTTCCATCATCATCCTCATCGTCGTCATCGTCATCATCATCAACATCATCGTCGTCGTCGTTGTCGTCGTCGCCATCGTCGTCGGTGTTGTTATTATCAACGCACACCAGTTCAAGTATCCCTCGGGACATTTAGTTTCTTAAATCCTCGGCTCTCTCTGTGTCTCATTTTGTCTGTCTGTCTGTCTGTCTGTCTCTGGCTCGCTTATTATTGTGCTGTTATACACCACACGCACACACACACACACACCACACACACACCACACACACCCCCTACCACAACACACACCCCACACACCACACACAAACACCGTGAGGCCATGCACAACCGACTCACCCCCCCCCCCCCCCCCCCCTTCAGACCACCACCAATTTTTGTTTGTTTGTTTGCTTAACGCCCAGCCGACCACTAAGGGCCATATCAGGGCGGTGCTGCTTTGACATATAACGTGCGCCACACACAAGACAGAAGTCGCAGCACAGGCTTCATGTCTCACCCAGTCACATTATTCTGACCGGCGGACCAACCAGTCCTAGCACTAACCGTCCATAATGCCAGACGCCAGGCGGAGCAGCCACTAGATTGCCAATTTTAAAGTCTTAGGTATGACCCGGCCGGGGTGCCACCACCAATACCACCATAATAAAAGCACAAACGCACTGACCACGCAATAAAAACGGCCCATCACTGTACACTACGACCACCAGACGGACATTCTCTTGGTCACCGCAGGTTTACACGTTTACACCTTTCCTTCCCAATAACGGCGCCATCCTCGCCGCTAGCCCTTGTGTACACTTACATTCCCCACCTCCTGGGTACGCAGGTCAGCTGCAGTCGAACCTGACCTGGTGAACACCTGTACATAACGACCCCCTCCAATAACGGCGCCAGTCTCGCCGCTAGCCCTTGTGTACACTTACATTCCCCACCTCCTGGGTACGCAGGTCAGCTACAGTCGAACCTGACCTGGTGAACACCTCTACATAACGACCCCTCCAATAACGACCACCCAAAACTATCCCGGTCGAGTTCCCTCCCCTACCCGATATTACCGTATGTACCTTTTGGATGGTCGTTCCAGGCAGCTTCGACTGTACTACTTTCCGAGTTAACCGGGTACCCGGGCAGAGGTAAACAATTACACTGGGGTGGAGGGGTGGGGTGTTCTGGCATCACAGTGTTGTTGATTCAAAACATACTCCTCCCTCCCATCTGAACCCCCCTCCTCCCCCCTCCCCCTTCCACCGAATACCGGGCCCTGGAACTAGTAGTAGTGTGGTAGCATAGTATCGCACTTTCTTTCTGCTTCACATTGTCTATGTATGTGTTCATCTACCTGGGAAAGAGTGTGAACAGAGCTAGACTAAATCTTATCCCGCTTAGAGAAAAATGGTCAAAAATTTAAAACAGAACTCGCACGTATTTGCGTTCGCCTATCAAAAGAGTAATTTTAAACTAAAAAAAAAAAAAGAAGTTTAAACGTTCTCGTTGAAAACTAATCAAATTACGGCGGAAACATTGGAAGGCTTTTCGTCAGGTATAACACTGAAGATCTGACCGGTATTTTCTTTTGTTTTTCTTTCTGACAGCCCCCACACCATGCCCATCCACGCTACCTCCCCCTCCCCTATCCCCACCCCATCCCCACCCGTCTTTTTCCCACCCAAACTAATCACCCCCTAATCAGCAGAAACTAGGAAGCGCCTTGCGGTGTCAGAGGGTGCACGAAAAACGTATGCAACCGCAGCAAATAAACACAAGTCCTTGAGGTTCTGTGCTTGTTTTACCACCCAAACCCCGCTTAGACCCAACACGTCAAAAGTTGCCCGAAATTGAGAAGTTCTTCGCTTCCAGGTGTTTGCAGGCTAGGGTACAGAGGCCTTGTCCTTCGGTGTTTTAGGGACCTCCGTTTGCGAGATGTAACCTCAACTACGAATCGAGGCCATGGTTTAGTGAGTTAGGGACCTCTTTTGCGGTACAGATGCAGTACCCCTCAACTATAGGAAAAAGTTCAATGGGTACACTTGATTCAGCACTTTCACAAAGATAACTAAACAATTGGGGAAAATATGATTGTGAAAATATTAGAATACCCGAAAGAATGACAGATGTACACACAGACACCGAACACGAATAAAGCCCCCACACACCTCCCGGTTTACAACAGTTGACGAAATACACTGATGCCGAAGCAGTATATTGTATTTACTAAGACCTCTCTCTACGTCCGAAGAAACCGTATCCAACACTAATCGTACCCATAAAACACACGAACACGAAGCTCGAAGACAAAACTAAAAGAAAATCAGAACCTACATCGTGCGAACTCCAACACCAGTAAACAGCCGGTAACCAAGAAACAACAACTCTCAGAGATCACCCCCCCCCCCTCCCATGTTGTCAAACAAGTGTTTCGGTGGTGCCTCACACAACTACTGTAGGTCACGGTATGAAGGGAGGTCACATCACAGGCACCTGTAGTTTGACTAGAAGAAAGGAAGAACAAGACAAAAAAGATAAGCACAAAAAGAAGGAATCAGTGTCTTTTCTACGGTCTTCTCATTGCCTTTTTTTTAAATTAATCAAATTTTTTGAATGAATGACACGGTCACCGAAAAGACCGTAAGACCCCCACACACTTGTTATTCTCTCTTTCCCAATCCGACATCAAGGGGACCGGCACGGTTGGCCTAGTGGTAAGGCGTCCGCCCCGTGATCGGGAGGTCGTGGGTTCGAACCCCGGCCGGGTCATACCTAAGACTAAGACTTTAAAATTGGCAATCTAGTGGCTGCTCCGCCTGGCGTCTGGCATTGTGGGGTTAGTGCTAGGACTGGTTGGTCCGGTGTCAGAATAATGTGACTGGGTGAGACATGAAGCCTGTGCTGCGACTTCTGTCTTGTGTGTGGCGCACGTTATATGTCAAAGCAGCACCGCCCTGATATGGCCCTTCGTGGTCGGCTGGGCGTAAAGCAAACAAACAAACAGACATCAAGTGTCTGTTGTCTTGGCCCAATCAAGAGCACGACCCGCTAAGCCCACAACAATAAGATGGGTCAATGGAAACACGGTGCGGCTAATTCGCAACAGGTAATCCACCAGGCACCGTGACTCAGACACTCTCAGACACCTGCAAGTCAAGAGCGGAACTCCGCGCAACACACAAAAAGTCGGCACGACTGGAGACTGACACACACACACACAGCTTGCTTACCCCGACCCCAACACTTTCAATCAGTACCTGCTGGCAGTTCCACCACCGTGTGAAACAAAACGACATAGGCACACAGACGACAGACTGACAAGTCAAGAGCATTACACAACAGTCACAAATATATTAGATTCATAAACACACACGCCGCCCGTGTAAAGCAAACCGATGTAGGCAGACAGACAGGCAGACAGACAGACAGACAGGCAGACAGACAGACAGGCAGACAGACAGACAGACAGACAGACAGACAGACAGACAGACTAACAAGTCAAGAGCATTACACAAAAGTCACGCAAAACAGATTCATAAACACACATAGCTGTATTTACGCAGCCCGTTTTCAACAAAACGACATAGACACACAGACGGGGCGAACAGACAGACAGACTGACAAGTCAAGCGCGTTATACAAGTCACACATACTAGATTCATAAACACACACAGCCGTTTACGCCGCCCGTTTCCAACAAAACGACATAGACACACAGACACGCGGACAAACAGACAAAACAGACTGGCAAGTCAAGCAAACACAGCCCAGAACAGGGTGCGATGGAGAAATGTCGTCAATGGCCTATGCTCCGCTGGGAGCAAAGGGCCTAAGTAAGTAAGTCAAGCAAAGAGCGTTACACAACAGTCACACAAATAATACATGTGTAAACACACAGAGCCGTTTTCGCCGAGCGAAAGGGCTTCAGTATGACAATGAGTACTGTGAAATAAGGGTGATAACACTGGTAGAGATGAACACAGACAGACGGACAGATAGGCAGATGGATAGACTGTCAAAAGCCGAACAAACACAATTCAAGACAGAAACACACAACCGAAGATTTAGTACACGTAGACTCCCAGAGCGTGCTTCTGCCACCTGAAAGAGCCTCCATATTAAGGTCTTATCACCCATATATCAATATAAAACAGGGAGATGGGCGGGCAGACAAACGCATACAATGAGTCAGGCAAGCAAACGCATAGACGGACAGACATGCAATCGAAGAAGACTGAAAATTGCTTAACGCAGCTACTGTCATGTTTGGTCCGGACGGTAATGACTACTCCATAATTATTGTAACTGTGACGTCTACGTCAATTTGGAACATTCAGTCAGTCGCATACACAGACAGACATACAGACAGACAGCAAGGCAGGCACGAAAGCAAATCAGCAAGGCTGGTGAAAAAACCAAACAACACAAAAACGAACAGTTAATTCAATTTAAAATCGCTCACAAATACATCAGCGTCCGTTCTTTTTGGAAACTTTTCTGAATTATTTCTTCTTCTCTCCATGCTTCCGCCAGTTTAAGTCAACAATTTTCCCTCAGCGTGTGCATTTGACTGAAATCTGTTAGAAATGGTTTTGCTACTGTCCTATCTGTCTCTGTCTCTCTGTCTCTCTGCGCACGCTCGCGCGCGTGTGTGTGGTGTGTGTGTGTGTGTGTGTAAGTGAGTGCGTGCGTGCATGTCTTTCTGCTTGGCTCCAACACACAACACAACCCCTCTCCCTCTTAGACCAAACATTGTGCAAAGCACGCGTTCATTTTGATTTTTGTTTTTGTTTTAAAGAAGCCTCAGAGAATTTCGCATAGGCTCTGATTCTCTTGAGCATCCATCTCCCATTACGAAACCTCATGGCGTTGGTTCTTTCATCTTACACACGTGATGGCAGTCAAAGAGCATACGTAAGTTAACTGAATCTCCAGAGGCTCATTTAAACAGAAAAGCTATGCAGAGAAATTCGAACAACCAAGCAGATTTTCAGAGGTCCATGACCTTTTTTTCCCGTTGGCCAACTAACAAGAACAGTATCAATTGTGCGTGTGCATAAAGACTTATACACATTCTGACACACAGAAACACACGCATGCACTCAGAGAGAGAGAGAGAGAGAGAGAGAGAGAGAGAGAGAGAGAGAGAGAGAGAGAGAGAGAGAGAGCACATACACAGTGTGGGCGCGCACGCACGCATACACGCACGCACGCACCCACCCCCACCCACATACACACAGTATGGGTTCACTGACCGCGCGTCTTTCTGTCGAGACTTGTGTACTGACCACTGAGGAAGCATGCATGTTTTGTCCATTCATCTGACTCACACAGACACATGTAATAACTCGGTCACACTCATGGACCACAAGACAGTGAGTGCTACACAACCTCTGGCTCTGCCTTACACTCTCGTTTCATGTAGGATATGTGCGACACGAGAACGCCTACAAGTTCAACGGCGAAAGAGTCTCGACATCTGATCCTTTGTTTCGTTGGTTGACTGGTTGGTTGTTGATGTTTCTTATCTGGAGAACCCAGAGAATCCGAGACCGATTCAGCATGGATCCTATTCTCTGTTTCGTTCTGGACCATGCAATTCTGTAAAAACTATTCATCTTTTGTTCGTTCAACTAACACACACAAGAAGTTTAGTTCAGACTCAAAGGGCATGCTCACTTTGTTTCTATGGCTTGTAAACTACTTTCGGATCGAAACTAAGATTTTCGTCTTTTTCATTTATTAGTATGTGTGTCCACTGCCAAGACCACTGGGTCGATGTTCTTGAACTTCAACTTCTTCAAAAATGTCCACCAAATACCCGTGTGACTTGAAATAAAGTGTAAAAAAATTCCATCTCACACGGCATTAAGTCTCAGGGCTTGGAAACATGAATACACGCATGCAGGAAAAAAAACCAAGAAGGGCAAAGCCCATACGACTCACATGCTTTACACATTTTTCCTACCAAAATACATGTGACCTTGACCCAAGGTCAAGGTCATCCAAGGTCATGCAACACAAAGCTGTTAATTCAAGACATAGGAAGTACAATGGTGCTTATTGGCTCTTTCTACCATGAGATATGGTCACTTTTAGTGGTTCACTACCTTATTTTGGTCACATTTCATAAGGGTCAAAGTGACCTTGACCTTGATCATATGTGACCAAATGTGTCTCATGATGAAAGCATAACATGTGCCCCACATAATGTTTAAGTTTGAAACAGTTATCTTCCATAGTTCAGGGTCAAGGTCACTTCAAAATATGTATACAATCCAACTTTGAAGAGCTCCTGTGACCTTGACCTTGAAGCAAGGTAAATCAAACTGGTATCAAAAGATGGGGCTTACTTTGCCCTATATATCATATATAGGTGAGGTATTCAATCTCAAAAACTTCAGAGAAAATGGGAAAAATGTGAAAAATAGCTGTTTTTTAGGCAACATTTATGGCCCCTGCGACCTTGACCTTGAAGCAAGGTCAAGATGCTATGTATGTTTTTTGGGGCCTTGTCATCATACACCATCTTGCCAAATTTGGTACTGATAGACTGAATAGTGTCCAAGAAATATCCAACGTTAAAGTTTTCCGGACGGACGGACGGACGGACGGACGTCCGGACGTCCGGACGGACGGACGGACGACTCGGGTGAGTACATAGACTCACTTTTGCTACGCATGTGAGTCAAAAAAAAGGGTAGCGCCGTATACTGTACGGCAGCTCGCTTTCCCCAGGGAGAAAGCAGCCCGAATTTCTGTGAGGTTACCCTCGATCATGGACTATATAAAATCTTATCCTTATCTTATCCTTCTCCTTGTGAATGTTCCGTTTTGTCTACTATCAAACGTTCTATAAATATACCTTTCCTGTTTTATTAATTCTTACTTTCTTGTCCGTCACGTGCAGAATACCTCCAAAGCCTGTCGTATACTTCGCGAAGCTTGCTGCACGAAGCAACAGCACTAAATTTTCGGTAAAAAGATTTTGCGAAGTCTTCGTGAATAGACCGTATCAGTATTCCAAGCTCTCGTAATCTCTCGCAAACTTCAGAGCACAGCAAAGCATGCGGTACAGCGATCTCGTGCGAGCTGCACAAGCCAAGGTTCGAAGTTCTCGCGATGTTCAAAGCATAACAAAGCGCGTGTCTCGCGAGAGCTGCTCAGATACCGAAATGGTCTATTTGACTTCGAGCTCAATTATGAACAGCCTTTACACGTGGATATCTATACCTGCAGAAGATGTGGATATCTATAACTGTAGAAGATGTGGATATCTATACCTGCAGAAGATGTGGATATCTATAACTGTAGAAGATGTGGATATCTATACCTGCAGAAAATTACTCATTAGGGCGATTCCATTCCTGGCATAAGACAAATTAGTGTCGGGGGATATTTTAAGCGGACAAAACACAAAAGGGACATTTGGGCAAAGACCCCACAGGGTCCAGAAGGGAAAAAACACGACAAACAGCTTGCACAAGCAACGAATTGGGAACATCTGGATGACAGACCACAAAATAAGAGGATTAAAACTCGAACAGCCAAGAGATAAAGGTTGGAAAATGGTAAATTGGATCCAAATAGCCTGCAATAACTACACTCCCTGTTCAAGGGAAAAACATTCTGTTGATGATACCATCATCTGAAGCAGAACACCGTTAAACAAAGGGGGACGCTCACACACGACTCAGCAAAAACAAAGAGCGGAGCAGTAGACCACGCAACAACCACGTGACAGCACTCAGTATATCTAATCCATATCAGGCATGGGAATTGAAAAAAGTAAAAAAAAGGCTGAACATTTGTAAGTAATGGCAAAGTACGAGGGGGGTTCAGGGGCATGTCCCCCCGGATTTTTTTTCTCCAAAGAACCCAATTGGTGCAATTTGGTGTCATCTAAACTCCAAGTTTGCCATTAAATTCAGTTTTTAGAACCATTTTTGCCTCCCCCATTTATTTTTTCGGCGGACACTTTTGCTTTTTCGGCGGAACAAAAAAAAAATTCGGCGGAAATTTGCCTTTCGGCGGACAATTCCCATGCCTGCCATATGCCCATTCTAGATAAAAAAAAAAAAGACCGAACAAAAAGGCCTTCTGCTTTTCATCTGGGATTTTCCCCTAATTTTGTGCTTGTCCATCCCTATTTTGGTGGCCTTATTGTGAGGTCACTGCGCAGATGGGTATTGTTTTGTCAGAAAGTAAAGCTAAATGCTTACACTATTCTGAGGCTGTGGTTCCAAATGCTTGTGAGCACTGTTTTGGTTCGGTTGGTGCGATAATGTAAGTTTGCTGGTACGAGACCATACGGTTCCAGGTGTACCGTTTCATTAAGCCGGGATAGGCATAGAAAACATCGCTTAAAAAAAAAGTCTTTTGAATCCTGAATGTTAAACTTTGTTCAGTCAGTTTACAAGCAGATGGCCCTATCTGCTGTTATTGTGTGAAAGGCTTGCACACACGATTGGACGCGCGTGCGTTTGTTAGTTCAATCTGATCCAGACATTCTTTACTCGTTTTATATCTGGCTAAGGAGTACTGATAGAGAGCTCCTTGTACCTGGCTTTCTGGCTTCTCCCACATCTTGATATACGTTTTCTTTTCTTTTTCTTTTCAGTGATCTTCAAGTGCGTAAGAGACACAATAGGAATAGGAGATGAAAAGAAAAACAACTCCTGCATCCCTCAACACCACACCTGCGAGGGAATAAATGAGGTGATCAATTGCTCCATCATTCTGTTACTGCAACCGCATTCTCCCCCCCCCCTCCCCCACACACTTTACCTCCCATGTCTGACCGTCTTTGCCTTGCCTTTTCCTCCATTCTGACTTTTCTTTCATGGAGACGCTTTCCAAATCCCAGTTCAGTGGCTTTACGGTGAAAATAGTTTCTGACAGGTTACAAAACGGCCAGCTCGTCCTATCATTGAAGTACATGTACGACTAAATGCATATAATTCAATTAAACGACCCTCTGCTTCCCGAATAAGCCAACGTCTTAGCCATTACAGATCCATCCAGGCCTTACTTTGCATGTGCTACAAACGCCTTACCATGGGAATACATACGGCCTGGCTCACTCACCGACAAACAGACAGACAGACACACAGACAGACAGACAGACAGACACACACACACAAACACACTTTTTCTATCTCTGTCTCCACCCCCACCCCCCCTCTCTCTCTCTCTCTCTCTCTCTCTCTCTCTCTCTCTCTCTCTCTCTCTCTCTCTCTCTCTCTCTCTCTTTCGTTCGATCGGTGCATCGGAGATCTTGTCCCCATATGGCGCCCCTCCCTCGCTCTGTTCCTGGAAGGTCTCTCAGTACACTCTCACGAGGACAACCAGCGTGAAATCACATGTATGTATCATAAATTGTACCACTGCAAATGACTGCACCTTTCTTTTCTGACAATAAGCATGATTATGTGCTGCATCAAATGCGACTTTTCCTTTGAAGCCAAGTGACTGCAGGTGGTTGTGCTTTGTCGCACACCGCTGTTTGCTTTGTGTAATCAACCACAATAGGCCAATTACTGTACATCTTCATCAAATATGCATGTCGGCATCACGCTCACACAGTGACACGCACACAACACAAACAACATCACACACACACACACACACACACACACACACACACAACCCACACGTACACACACCACACACACGCAAACACGTGTGCACACATACACACATACACACGCGCACACAAACACACACCCACCCCACCACCACAGACATTGAGAGGGAACACAACTTCAAAATCTGAGAGGAGCAGTTACCCGGTCGTTTGACTTGGGCGCAAAGCTTACTTCCACTGCCTAACAGTAATTACACAATCATGATTTCACCTCAAACTTGAGTGGAACGTTTCAAGAATGTCAAGCTCCGCAGTTTGGACACTTAGCTTAAATCGGAAACAAACTTGAATTCTCCAATTTTACCATCCTCCCCCCACCCCACTTCCCCCCACTCCTACCCCGTCCCCCTCTACCATCCTACCCTCTCCCTGTCAAAACGAGCAGAGCTAACAAAACAACCTTACAGACATTTGTTTCAAGAAATCGAAAGGAAATAATAAGGAAAGGGCCGCAGGGCTTCGCGTGTCAGACAATAGTTTACAGAGAAAGAAAGCGTGCGTTCCAGACCTGACCCCTCAAACAATCAGACGCAGCAGAACTGACAACGCCTTAAACTCAACATCACAAAAGACAGCGGCCCCGAGAACGGTTGGTCCATCCTTTGCACAGCAATCTGCAGAGGAACCCTCTTTGAAGACTTCCAAAAACTCTGAAGAAACCCGGTCTTCCAAAAAGAAGCAGTCTTAACATCGATGTACATTTACAGAGGTTATGAACACACATATCTGGGGGGGGGGGGGGGGAATCAAAGTATTGAATAGGGACATGTCTCAAATTAAGGGGTCTCAACACATCCAAGTTATTGTGTGTTTAAAATAAATTCCTTTTTCGTGTAAAAGCAATCATGTTCATCACCTCATGCTTTTGGATAATGGATAAGACCACCCTTCCACTTGTAGTACATATACCAACAAATCATATCCTAGCTGCTTCATGCAGAGCAGAGTTGGAAATGTTTGATGAATTACATACATTTTTTTTAATGATGCAGTAAAGGGACATTCCTTCTCGAGTAAGTGATTATGTGCACTAGGTCAGGTCTGCCTGGGAGTGTATATATATGGTTTATTTATTTATTTTATTTATTTGGTGTTTTCAACCACGAAGGTTATATCGCGACGGGGAAAGGGGTGAGATGGGATAGAGGCACTTGTTAATTGTTTCTTGTTCACAAAAGCACTAATCAAAAATTTGCTCCAGGGGCTTGCAACGTAGTACAATATATGACCTTACTGGGAGAATACAAGTTTCCAGTACAAAGGACTTAACATTTCTTACATACTGCTTGACTAAAATCTTTACAAACATTGACTATATTCTATACAAGAAACACTTAACAAGGGTAAAAGGAAAAACAGAATCCGTTAGTCGCCTCTTACGACATGCTGGGGAGCATCGGGTAAATTCTTCCCCCTAACCCGCGGGGGGGTCAAAGCACAATTGGACTACGTACGTCACCACAAAGGAAACGCATTATAAGCCACAATAATAACAAAAAACACCTCTCCCTCGAGTATTGCCAATTTCACCACGTTGTCATGGTGACAGACAGTCAAAATTGACAAGGAGCACACTTTAGGTCAATTTCAAACTGTATTCCGTACCAAAACCCGGAGGGGGTTGCAACAAAACAGACAACTCAATCGTCCCTTATTTCGCTCGCGTCTATACAGCGTCGTATTTCGGAAAATCGACGTGGGCCGACAAAAAAGAGGAGGACTTTGCTTTTAGTCAAAAAGAGATGACAAGGGGTTTATGGGAATGGAATTTGGTGATACTCACACTCACTCAAGCTACATTTTCCAGCTTTTAGTTATCAGTGTTATACAGAAAATCTCAACTTTGTATAAATGTACAAATGTGAATGGGTGATAGTCCACCTTCAAGAAAACACAAAACTGTTGAAGAATCGAAACTCCAGATGTTGCTAGACATGTGTACATACATGTACGCTGCTGATACTGACTTGATTAATGATTATCTTGTGTGATGAGCATAGTAAACAACGGTATCTGGGTCATAACAACGATACATTGGGGAGAAAAGGCCTTTCGACTCTCGCCATCTTGATGTAGAGAAGTCGTCACCTACTTCGCAAACTTCCTTTCATTGTCTCATTGTTAATTGTAGGTCTGCCCGCTGCATAGACCATTAGGTCGACATATTTATGAATATTTCGGGTTTTGTCTATTACCAGCACTCTTCATAGAGTAACCTTTTTTTTTTCTTTTTTTGTTGTTTGTGGTTATTAACGATACATTGAATATCCGTAGCTCTGGCCAAAGGCTTGAAATGACAGAAAAAGCAGTTCAAAGACGTTGTCTGTCACCACGACAACGCGGCCAATAATTGGCAAGATACTGGAGAGCGGTGGTTTTGCTTTTAGTGCGTATGGCCATACCAACTTTCCAAAACAGAAGACAAGATAATAAGCGCATGATGCAAACTGAAACACACAAAAATATCGAAAAACCAAATGACGGAATAAAGAGCACACAAAGCAAAGACGAAAGACACAGAATGCAGAAGGAGCGGGAAAAAGTGTTAAAAAAAAAAGAGAAAACAAAATTGTTCAAAAAAGGCCAAGAGACAGAAACTAACCGAGGGAAAAGACAGGCAAATAACCGGAAGAAAGAAAGGAAGAAAGGAAGAAAGAAGAAAGAGACAGTGCACCGCCGAAAAAAACCCATTCGTCTTCTACTTATTCTTGCAAAAGTTGTTCAGGTTAGAAAGAGAGGAAAAGTTGGTCTTGCAGACTTCCTTCAACAGAACAGAAATTAAAAATCAAACCAAAGACAAATGAAAGGAATAATAGTACACAGAAAAGATACAGAAGCAACCAAATTTTTTTTTTTTTTAACAAGAAACAAAAAGAAAGATACGGGCAGACAAAAAAAAACCACACATCAGCAAATAGCTGCAAGCTTTTTGTTTTTGGCAGCACCCGCCAACGCAAACTTGACGTGTCAAAGACATGCTTTTACTCTACAGCTCAAGTGGAAAGATTTAATAAACCAAATTCCTCACCACGTTGCACTCCTAATCAGATGGCGGGTGTGATTTTGACGGGAGTGTGGGAAGGAGGAGGAGGAGGTGTTGTGCGGAGTTTGCGAGTGAGTCAAGGATGGTAGATCCCTGGGGGGGGGGGGGGGGGGGGGTAGGCTGGAAAACACTTGGTTTCAGTTTTCCACAAGTTTTTCACACTCACGGTTTCAGTTTTCCTCAAGTTTTACACACACAAACACACACGCGCACAAGAGAGAGGGAGAAAGGGAGAGAGAGAGGAAGTGAGAGTGATAGAGGGAGAGAGCGAGCGAGCGAGCGAGAGAGAGAGAGAGAGAGAGAGAGAGAGAGAGAGAGAGAGAGAGAGAGAGAGAGAGAGAGAGAGAGAGCGAGAGTGAGAGAGAGAGAAAGCGAGCGAGAGAGTGAGCGAGAAAGAGAGAGAGGGAGAGTGAGGGAGTGAGAGGGAGAGTGAGGGAGTGAGAGGGAGTGAGAGGGAGAGTGATAGAGGAGGAGAGATAGAGGAGGAGAGAGAGAGGGGGGGGAGAGAGAGAGAGAGAGAGAGAGAGAGAGAGAGAGAGAGAGAGAGAGAGAGAGAGAGAGAGAGAGAGAGAGAGAGGGAGAGAGAGATAAAGACTTAGAGAACAAGCAAATCAGATCACGCGAAGCCTTCGGACGCGCAGTATGTGTGAAAGGGGAAGCAGGGGTGGGGATTAGGACAGAGAAAACGTGACAGAGAAACATTGAAAATGGGAGGTGGATACGGGGGGGGGGGGGGGGGGGGGGGGGGTGGGGGTAGTGGGCGTGTGTGAGCGTTTTGGAGGGTGTGGGAAGCAAAATGAAAGCTCACCAAATTTCTCCGTTCTCGACATCCTCCAGCAGAATTCTGTAGAACATTTTAAGAACACAAATGAGAACGAGACAAAGACAGAGACAGAGAGAATCAGAGAGATAGAGCCAGAGACGGAAGAGGAGGGTGAGGGGGGGGTGGGGGGGTGGAGGTTAGGAACCAAGGAACAGTACAGTACAGTACACCAAAAATAACCCGTATTAAGGAAAGAACAAATAATCAACAAACAGACATCACCAAACCCCTAAACCAACAACAACATAACAACAACAACAACAACAACAACAACAACAACAACAACAACAACAACAACAACAACATAGCAAGGCAAGGGCCTCAATCAGTGGTTGCACCAACCACCGGAACCGAACAACAACTTTTGATTCGTGCCTGCAGAGCTCAGCACTATTCTGTTGCGGCGCACTGGGAAACTGAATCATACAGAGAGGCGTGGAATAGCGAGGCGGGACACACACAAGACGTCAAGAGTGAGAGAGAAAGCCAGAACAAATGCCCCTATGCTTCCAGTGCAGTTTCTGTGACTCAGTACGATGCGTGAGGTTCCGAACTTCGGCGACGCTGTGGGAAAAGGCGTGGAGGATACGCAGTTGACAATAACGTGAACATTGGGACATTGGTAATTTCTGCCTCATCAGTTGCAGTTTGTGTGTAATTTCTTGGAAGAAGTTTTTCTGGAGAACTTTTTTCCCTCATCAGTTCCGAATTGTGTGTGTTTTTTGGGAAGGATTTTGTGAGAACTGTTGTCCTGCTCAACCGGTTTCAAATTAAATTTTCTAGAAAGGATTCGGTGGGGAAAATTTCCTCTGTTTCTATTGTGTGCATTTTATTTGATTATAGCCATTTCTACGGATAACTCGGTGCTGCAACAATAATTATTTTGCTCAAGTCAATGTGTAGTAACGAACGTTAGAGTGGAGGTTCCTGTTCTGTGAACGATCAATAAATTGTGTGTGTGGGGGAAAACATAATATTGTGAAAGTGTGAGACAACAACGTTATCGGAATTGTGCTCCATTTACCAAATTTCAGAATTTTGTTTCAGTGCAGTCAAAACTGGTAAGTACTAAATACTGCGGGACATTCAAATATCTGCGACCTACCGGCATAATTTAATGAAAAATTGTGAAAAATGTGCCTATGACTGTCAAATAATTATTACTGAGAATATGAGCACTTAAATTTGTTTTTTCGTGATCAGACCCAGCTTTGCTAAATCAAACATGAGGCCTGCATTTTATAAGTTATCCCGCAAACGATCAAAATGCTATTTCAAGAACATAAGGATGCAAACAACAGGAAATTAAATAAACTGTGTCTGTGTGAAATGTAAGCAAAAAAATTTCCAATCTGTTAACTATATTTCAAATTCTAGCAAGACATTTTTTTATTTTTGTCGAAAGAAGACTTACGTAAAAGTTCAATCTTCTCCCGATAGCAGACTTACGTAAAAGTTCAATCTTCTCCCGATAGAAGACTTACGTAAAAGTTCAATCTTCTCTCGTACCCCTCCAACTAAAGAGCTCCACTGACTACCAGCGGTCAATAACACCTCAGAACGAGTACAGAATTTACCAACTCCTCACCGTTACCCACAACACGTTTGTGGAAAGTTGAACTGTCGGACAGCCATTTAGTCATAGACACGGAAACAAAAAGCCACCAATCACTAATGTTACCCCCACAACACTTCTAAACAGCCTAGAGCCATCAAAAACGTCCTTCGTTGACCCGTCACTCGGCTTCCTCCCCCCAAGCAACAAACACCATCACCATCATCGTCCAATCCTTCTCGTTATTTACTTCTAGAGGGGGGGGGGGGGGGGGGACATCAAAAAGTTCTCAAATGTTTCATTGTACCTACAACAACGGTGACCTTGCAAAACTTTCAACAGGAATCAATACCTTTTTCTTCTTCTTCAGCGTTCCAGAATTGTCTGGTTACGTGTGAGCTCGTTTGCCCATTTGGGTTCCCCACACTATACTCTGAGAGCATAGTCAGCTCACTCCGCTTTCGTTGAGTAGGCATGCTGGGTATTTTCGTGTTTCCATAACCCACCGAACTCCGACATGGATTACAGGATCTTTTCCGTGCGCACTTGGTCTTGTGCTTGCGTGTACACACGAAGGGGGTTAACTCACTAGCAGGTCTGCACACAAGTTGACCTGGGAGATCTTTCTTTCTTTCTTTATTTGGTGACCTGGGAGATCGGAAAAATCTCCACTCTTAACCCTCCACTGAGGCGGCAGCGACCGGGAATCGAACTCACGACCTCCCGATTAGGAGTCAATACCGAATGGCAATCCTCAGTCCCACATTATCACCACCTCCTCATCTCACCCCAAGTTCAACTTTGTTTAAAAGGTCAATAACAACAAAATTCACCAACTGTTTTTGTTACCTAACAAAGGTGAGTTACAGTGCGGACCGTCAACAGACGTCATCACCGAATGGCAATCCTCACTCCTACCCCCCCCCCCCCTTCCCGTATCCCCTCCCCTTTCTCCAATCGTCTCATAACCTCAACATATGTTCAGGATCCCCCGATTCCTCACGTTACTCACAAACACATCTGACAGCACATTAAAAACCATAGCAGCTCTGACTTCTGGAACCAGATGACGTCAGTCAAGGCCTCCGCAAGGCTCAAGGTCAAATCAAGCAGGCCAAGGTCAGTACTGTTAACACGGCACAAGGCCATTTGGCACTAGCACAAACGAACACAGAATCCGATACAACCTCAGCGATTGAAGGAAGCCACAGCAAGGATGAAGGCTGACAGATGACTGTCTCTCGTATGTCAAAAACCTGACTGGAATTTTTAGAAGGATTTGCGCAAGTGAAATTGCAGCTTTCAAGAAAATTCGAAACCGGTTCAGGTTTTGCCAAGGTTCGGGAGGGGGAGGGGTGGGGATTGGTGTGGAGCACGCATGAGAGGGTGGAGGGTTAGAAGAAGGGTGAACGACCTTGGTCTTGAACGTAAGAGAGAGAGAGAGAGAGAGAGAGAGAGAGAGAGAGAGAGAGAGAGAGAGAGAGAGAGAGAGAGAGAGAGAGAGAGAAGGGGAGGCCTCACACACAGAGCCACAGACAGACACACTCACAAACACGCATGCACAGGGACACACACACACACACACACGCGCGAAGGCAATTACGCCGGCAAAACACAAATGCACCACCAACCCACCCAAGAAAACTCAATGCCTGCAAAAACAATCTTTGAGAACCATTACAAAAACAATCAAAAACTTCTTCTGAAAAGAAAAAAATCCAACAAACAAAGGACACAGAAAAAAAATGAACTCAATTCTCTGGAGTAAGCTCCTCAATTTCCATAATCACGGCAGGACAAAAAACAATACTTCCAAAGAATCAAAGCAGAAGAAAAATACTCCCAAAGAATCAAAGCAGAAGAAAAATACTTCTAGAGAATGACGAAAGGAGAAAAATACTTCCAGAGCATCACGACAGAAGAAAAGTACTTCCAGAAAATCGAGACGAAAGAAGAAGGGGAAAACATTTCCAAGGAGGAATAAACACTATACTAGGGTTAGGATGCCTGCACATCACGGACTTGTTTCAAATCCTTGCCAGGATCAGCAACATTGCAACATCTTCCTAGTTGGGCTCGTTACGTGGTGCACCATTTCTAATCACCCCGAGACTCTGCAACCCCGCTAAATTGACGATGTCGAGAAATGCTCTTTTTTTCTTCTTCTTTTTTGTGTTTTTTGAATCTGTGCTTTTCTTTGACTCTATTTTCTGTTTTCCCCAGTGAGACGATTTTGCTAACCCTTCTGTTTGGGTCTCAATTTCGCCAGAATCTCGTGTAATGTCTGTCTCTCTCGGTTTTCTTTTCTGTCTTGGTTTCTTTCTATCCCTTTTCTGTTTTTCAGTGAAGTGATTTTTTCCCTCTCCCTTTCACAGACAGACAGACAAACAGAGACAGAGAGAGATGCTGCGTGTGTGGTGGGCGGGGGTTGGGTGTTCTGTGTCTCGCCAGACTCTTGTATGTCTCTGTCTCTCACTGTGTTTTGGCATGTGCCAAAGAGGTATGCAGACGAAACCGCAAGTTGATTTTTTTTGCGCTAATTATTTTGAATTTACTTTGCGATAATGTGCAAGAACACGAACACGCGCGCGATAGTGAGAATTGAATTTTCTTACAATCTGTCCTTGGGACGCACAGATACACAATGATAAAATTAGAAAATTAAAAAATAAATAAAAAGTTAACCAACAAAAGGAGGTCGGAAAACTTCAGCACGTGATGATAAGGATGACGATGATGATGATGATGATGATGATGATGATGAAGATGAGGCATGAAGAGCAAACATATGTGGTTATTCCTAAAATCAAATGCATACTATGCAGATAATTATAAGTACAAAGAGAGAGAGAGAGAGAGAGAGAGAGAGAGAGAGAGACAGAGACAGAGAGAGAGAGAGAAAGAAAGAGAAAGAGCGACAGAGAGAGAGAGAGAGAGAGAGAGAGAGAGAGAGAGAGAGAGAGAGAGAGAGAGAGAGAGAGAGAGCGAGAGAGAGAGAGAAAGAGAAAGAGAGAGAGAGCGAGAGCGAGCGACAGAGAGAGAAAGAGACAGACAGACTGGGACAGAGACAGAGACCGACAGAGAGTCGACAGAGACATTAAGACTTGAACTGAACCGAACCGAACAGAAGTTACCCGAGAGACAAAACGCCAAGGTCATACACGCCGTATAGGTGGGGTTTCGGGTAGCGTTTGCTGTACAGAATTCTGTACATGATTGTATCCCTATTTTTCAACCTCGTAGCCCCGGAAAGTCATAAATAGTCCACAGCTTTAATAGATCAATCACAAAGTTGAGAACAGGATTGAGTAAGAGGGCAAAACCAAAACTACCGCGTTTTGAAAAGAAACTGCTGAGAATACATGACCAGGCATTGTTTCACATTACATCAGTGTCACACGCTTGGTCGAGACTGAAACAAGCGGTAATTTTCGTGGTATTTCCCGTGCATCATTCACCCTCCCACACGGAAATATATTACAAGATATAGCACACCGCAATTATGCAAAATTACAGGCACGCGGTTTGGAAAAAGGATGACGTGTCTTACAAACACTATACAAAATATAAAAAAAAAAAAAAAAAAAAGTCACTTGAAGCGATATACAAACATTTAGTCAAGCTGTCGGCATCAAAGTCATCACCGAGACTATAATTATTAAGATAGTCTCGACTAACCACACCAAAAGACCGAGACGGGTCACGCTCGTCTCCGCGTAGCGTGCGAACGCAGTACTTACTTAACCTATTTTCTGTAAACTTGAGCACATTTTTAGAGTAAACTATATATATATATATTTGAATTCAGGAACAATTGAGGAATACGATTCAATCATTTTTAAAGCTGTGAGTGAAAACTCGATTTTAATTACAACTTTAATGAGCAAACTAATTAACTAAATTCTAGGCTGCCACGCTGACATTCAATCCCGTAGTCCGGACTTCGTCGAAGATAGCTTGACCAAAATTTTAATCAATTTGATTTAAAAATGAGGGCGTGATAGTGCTGCCTCAACTTTCACAAATAGCCGGATATGACGTCATCAAAGACGTTTCTCAAAAAAAAAAACGTCTGGGGATATCAATCATACCCAGGTACTCTCATGTGACATTTCATGAAGATCGATCCAGTAGTTTTCTCCGAATCGCTCTACACACACACACAGACAGACAGACAGACAGACACACACACACACACACAAACACACACACACACCTCAACCCTCGTCTCGATTCCCCGTCAATGTTAAAATATTTAGTCAAAAAGCAAATCCACATTTATATTCCCCCTGCAAAGCAGAAAAGAAGAAGAAACACGCGAAGCCTTCAAAAATTGAAGAAAAAAAATGTGTTTGGCCATTTCGGACAATTTGTCGGAGACTGTGATTAATCCGAGCAACATCCCAGGGAAGAAATGAAGAATAACAATATGGCGAATGAAGAGAAGGAGAAAAACGTTCATTTTTCGTGCATGCAGGCACAAAGCACTGGTGATAGAACAGTCATCTGAGAAAGTTCAGTTGTGGAAAAGGTACCCGAAAGATCAACTGGACTCTCAAACCGCAGCTCAAGTTAAGACCTTGCCATCAAGCTACAAAGAATTCAATCCTGCAGTGTAACAGTTCATCACGAGGGCAAAGGCATAACTCAGAGTGTGATCTTGATTTATTACCATTTGAAACCGAAGGAAAAGGGGGGGGGGGGAGGGGTGTGTGTGTGTGTATGTGTGTGTGTGTGTGTGTGTATAGGGCCTATATATATATATGTGTGTGTGTGTGTGTGTGTGTGTGTGTGAGTGTGTGTGTGTGTGTGTGTGTGTGTGTGTGTGTGTGTGTGTGTGTTGTTTGTGTGTGTGTGTGTGTGTGTGTGTTCGTGCACGATGATGATCTCATATTAACTTTCGACTACAGTGCTGTTGCATCACTGATTTGCATTTTAGAGAAAAGGAGGTACGAGAGAGAGAGAGAGAGAGAGAGAGAGAGAGAGAGAGAGAGAGAGAGAGAGATACAGAGATAGAGAAAGACAGAGACAGAGACAGAGAGAAAGAGAGAGAGAGAGAGACAGAGAAAGAGAGAAAGAGAGAGAGAGAGAGACAGACAGAGAGAGACAGAGAGAGACAGAGAGAGAGAGAGAGGTAGACAGAGAGAGAGAGAGAAAGAGAGAGAGAGACACAGAGAGAGAGACAGAGAAAGAGAGAGAGAAAGAGAGAGAGACACACACACGCACACAGACAGACAGACAGACAGACAGACAGACAGACAGACAGACAAACAGACAGAGTGATTAATACAGACGGATAATGAGGCTGTAAAACCACCACCTACACCAATTCAAACCACCTGCTGCTTTTATTTTTATTCTCGACATATACAAAAAATCTGATCCCACAAGCACTCCTCCTATTCCTAACCTTTCCAGGGGGTAAAACGCAACGGGATGAAAAAGAAACCGTGTAAATGACATTTTTATCCTTTAACCTTCTGCCATCCTCCCTCTCTCTAGCTGTCATATTATGCTGGAAGCCGCGACGTAACCTTTTCCTGCAACTTGCAGAATTACGGCTACTTAGCCACTTCCTTCTTTCCTTCCTTGCTTCCTTCCTTCCTGCACCGGTTGCTGGAATGCTTTTTCCCATCCTCAAATGTTGTCCCTCTCGGGTCATGCGGTGCACTTTTTGCCCACTCAGCAGGAATGGAGAAAACGTGTAGTTATTTCATTTCTTTTTTTTTTTTTTACATCGGTTCTATCGCAATGAAAGGTTTTGGATTTTTTAAAGCGTGGTGAATGCATCCGATTTTGTCATGCTGCACTTTAATGCGCTTAAAACAAAAAACGAATGAGAGTGGTTGATTTATGGTGAAAAAGGTGTTTTTTCAAGTGATAAGTGCTGAATTTACGTGTCCAGGAAAAAATATTATAATGTTTGTTTTTGTTGCTGTTCTTGTTCTTGTTGCTGCTGCTGATATTAATCAATTCCCGCTTTTCTTTTCGACAGCCACCAGCTAAAATCTTTTCCAACTCGACACTTTTGTGACCTTGACCTACATTATCATCACCATGGCAACGACCCTGCAGCGTGTCCTCTTCACCTTGGCCATCGTCGTCACGGTCAGCCAGGCCGCACCGAGCAGGTCATCAAAATGTCCATCTCGTTGCGTGTCCTGCAGCAACGGTATTGCGGAATGCTCCAAGAGAAGCCTCATCACCCCTCCCAAAGACTTCCCCAGCGGCATCCGCACCATCGTCATGGACAACAACCACCTGCGTGTTCTGGGGACCCGAAGTTTCCAGAAGCTGGGCAATGTTGAGGTGCTGAGGCTGAAAGGTGGGTTCACTGTGGTGTTGTTTTTGCTGGTGTGTGTGTGTGTGTGTGTGTGTGTGTGTGTGTGTGTGCGTGTGTGTGTGTCACTGTGTGTGAGAGTCTGTGTGTGTGTGTGTGTGTGTGTGTGTGTGTGTGTGTGTGTGTGTGTGTGTGTGTGTGTGTGTAAGTTTGTGTTTTGTGTGTTGTTTTTTTTCTCCTGATCGACGCTTTCGTGGTCGTGGTTGTGGTGGAGAAACTAGATCTTTTTGTGGTATGTGTCATAGTGGAAGGATATAATCTTAATCCATGTAAACGCCTGGACGGATCTACGCTGATTAACAATACGGTGTACACGAGAAA
Organism: Littorina saxatilis; assembly: GCF_037325665.1. Taxonomy (NCBI): domain Eukaryota; kingdom Metazoa; phylum Mollusca; class Gastropoda; order Littorinimorpha; family Littorinidae; genus Littorina; species Littorina saxatilis. The sequence goes on from NC_090254.1 coordinate 21,706,533, forward strand.
GAACGTATCGTTAAGAACCAATGTAGATACAACTCCTCTCTGGAAAAAAAACGACAGCCCTACGCATCGGAATGTCAGCATCACTACAGATATAATTGATCTCAAGCGTCACTCATCTCACACAGGTAACAAGGTGAGTGTGGTGCAAAAAGCAGCCTTTGCCAATCTGCCCAAATTGACGACTCAAGACCTGTCAAGCTGGTCAAGATCTCAATCAATAATCCAACTTACACATTTCATGCCCACAGGAAACAAAGTCAGGGTGGTGAATAAAGGTGCTCTAGACAAATCTGCCCAGGCTGATGACGCTGGACTTATCCAACGATCAGCTGGTCAAGATCTATCCATCAATAATCCAACTTACACATTTCATGCCCACAGGAAACAAAGTCAGGGTGGTGAATAAAGGTGCTCTAGACAAATCTGCCCAGGCTGATGACGCTGGACTTATCCAACAATCAGCTGGTCAAGATCTATCCATCAATAATCCATCTTACACATTTCATGCCCACAGGAAACAAGGTGAGGGTGGTTAAAAAGAGGGCCTTTGCCAAGCTGACGACTCTAGACCTCTCCAACAACCAGCTGGTTAAGACCTCCAACAATAACCCATCCTACACATGTATTTCATGCCCACAGGAAACAAGGTCAGGGTGGTGAAAAAGGCGGCCTTTGCCAAGCTGACGACTCTAGACCTCTCCAACAACCAGCTGGTTAAGACCTCCAACAATAACCCATCCTACACATGTATTTCATGCCCAAAGGAAACAAGGCGAGGGTGGTTAAAAAGGCGGCCTTTGCCAAGCTGACGACTCTAGACCTCTCCAACAACCAGCTGGTTAAGACCTCCAACAATAACCCATCCTACACATGTATTTCATGCCCACAGGAAACAAGGTCAGGGTGGTGAAAAAGGCGGCCTTTGCCAAGCTGACGACTCTAGACCTCTCCAACAACCAGCTGGTTAAGACCTCCAACAATAACCCATCCTACACATGTATTTCATGCCCACAGGAAACAAGGCGAGGGTGGTTAAAAAGGCGGCCTTTGCCAAGCTGACGACTCTAGACCTCTCCAACAACCAGCTGGTTAAGACCTCCAACAATAACCCATCCTACACATGTATTTCATGCCCACAGGAAACAAGGTCAGGGTGGTGAAAAAGGCGGCCTTTGCCAAGCTGCCCAAGCTGATGACGCTGGACCTCTCCAACAACCAGCTGGTCAAGATCTACAGCAAGGGCTTTGAGGGCATGCGCAACCTGCAGACCCTCTCCCTGCAGGACAACCGCATCCGCTCCATCGCACGCATCTTCGACTACACCCCCAGGCTCTTCCAGCTCAACCTGGCCTTCAACAAACTGCGGGCCATCGGCAAGAACGACCTCAAGGTGCCCACCAGGATCCACTACCTCGACCTCAGGGACAATCGCATCACCAAGATCCACCCAGAGGCTTTCCTTCATCTGGAGACGTTGAGGTCAGTTGAGGATGTGTGTAAGGACGTGTCTAGCAGGATTTAAATACAGTGGAACCCCCCTTTTCCGACCTAAAAAAATCTGAGAAAATCTGGTCTTTAAAAAGAGGGAGTCTTAATATGGGGGTAATCTTACAGAGGTTTTGAACAGAAAGTCTGAGAAAACAAGGTCTTAAAAAGGAGGGAGTCTTAATTTGGGGGGGGGGGGGGTCTTAAAAAGGGGGGTTCCACTGTACCGCTAAAAACAAATGCTGCATTCGGAAGACCCTGAGCAATATTTCGCAGATATTATTTTCTACTCTTTTCTTCCCTCTGCAGATACCTGTTCTTAAACAAGAATCCACTGGTAACGGTGCCGGACATGAAGTTCTCCACCAACGTCCTGCAACTGGTGGACTTTGACAACTGTAAACTGACCCACGTCCCCACCACCATGCCCTCCTCCGTCTCCGACTTCCGCCTCAGTGACAACAACATCATGCAGATCAATGACACTGACTTTGCTGTGTGTATTCATTTTGATTTCTGTTTTCCTATCAGAGTTTGTTCGTGATCCTCGGACCAAGTAGATGTGATCAACTTAATTCCTTGGTTATATGGATATTTTTATTTTACAATTTGGGTGCTATGCTCCTTTATAAAGAAGTCCATATTGAAGGACAGATATTTTTCGAAGGGCTGTAATCGTTTACTTTTAGCATCCCGATTTTGAAGAGGTGTTACATCACACAATGAAAAAAATCATGGAATGTGATCCTACCACACTTGTCCGCAGGTGCACAATTTCAACCCAAAGTCTGCAAACTTTCAACCAAACTCTACACAATTTCATCCCAATTTACAAGCCCCTTAACTCTGCACAATTTTAACCTAAACACTACACAATTTCAATCTAAGGTCTGTTTGATTTCATCCCTAACTCAACACAATGTCAACCCACACGTTCCTCTTGTTTCAGAACATGACCCACCTGCGCCTGCTAGCCCTGAACAACAACCAACTCCACTTTGTGGCCAACAGGGCGCTGGACGGGCTGACGGGTCTGGAAGAGCTGTGGCTGCGTAACAACAAGCTGGTCTACGTGCCGCGCCGCATTCCTGACAACCTGCAAAAGCTCTACATGGACTCCAACATGATCCAAGAGATCGAGGACGGCCTCTTCACCAACACCTCCCGCCTGCACTACATCAATGTGGAGAACAACAAGATCAACGGCATCCACAACCAGACCTTCAAGGGGCTCAGGTTCCTCAAGTCCGTCAACTTCCGCAGCAACCGGCTGCGGGTGATTGAGTCGGGCACCTTCAGCGCCCTGCGCAACCTGTCCACGCTCTCCCTGTCCAACAACCCCCTGGAGAAGATCGAGGACGGTGCCTTCCACGACCTGGGGAACCTCACCTCCCTGCACCTGGACATGTGCGGGGAGAGGATCACGCTGGAGCAGAACTTCCTCCCCGAGATGCCCAATCTGAAAACTCTCAGCATGATGAACAGCCCCGGGCTGGGCAAGGCCTTCGTCAAGATGATTGAGGAGACCCCTATGGTGCCCTTGAAGCACCTCAAGGACGTCGACCTGACCTACAACGACATCCACACCATGTCGCCCAACATCCAGGAGGTGTTCCCAGCTCTGGATGCTCTGTCCATCGACGGGAACTCCTGGCTGTGTGACACACGCTTGGCCTGGCTGAGGGACTGGATGGTGCACAGCGACATCAAATTCTCCAAGTACGAGCCTGTCATCTGCGAACAGCCCTACACCCTCAAAAGTCGTGAGATCCGTGACCTGGACGCAGACGAGTTTGCTGAGGTAGCACCAGAGCCACAAACTCCGAGCCAAGAAGAATATGACAGGATGATGAGAGACAAATCGATAGCCGATAACGCCCCGGTTGCTGATGCTCCTGCAGACAACCTGCGCGTTGCCGATTCTCTCTCTGATAAACCCCAGGCTGCGGATGGAAATAATCTTGTCCCTTACAACATGCGCGAAGACCCTGCCCTCGCGGCAGTCACACCCATCGGCCCTACCACTCCTGCTCCTGAATCCCCGACCACCAAACGTCTGAGGAAGCACCGAAAGCATCGCAAGGGAGGGAAGAAGAGGGGTCAGAGGAAAGGTAAAGGAAAAGGACGCAAAAGGCGAGGCAAGAAGGGCAAAGGACGGAAGCGAAGGAACAAGAACAGCAAAGATGCTAACACGGTGGTCGAAAAGTCAACTTAAGCAAACACAGCGCGATAGGTTTGATGGTGATGTGTGAACAAGTGTCACTGAAGGCACAAGTGAAGATAAGATGCAAATCAGCTGAAGGTTTGCAACTGCAAAACAACAGTCCAGCTGCTGAAAGGCTTTTGTTAATTGTTTGGTGGACAGAGCTTGCAATGCTCATTGTTTGACTTTATCCCAAGATACGGAGTTAATCCGAAGATGCAGAGCCTCGGAAGGAGGAAACAAATGGCTGCTGGCAATTTCTGTCCACTGCTGTACTTCAAAGTAAGATTACTTAGAGTTTTACAGAGAAAAGGGGTGACAAGTACTCTGAAAAGGAGGAAGCAACAGACAGAGACACACAAAACCTTCTTTGGAGGTTTGGGTATCTAGCAGTTTTGTTCAGAGGAGGTACACTTTGAGCACTTCTCTTGTTCTTTGAAATGTCCTCAGAGTTTGACTTGTCTGTGTTGCGAGAAAATTGTATTCCTCACACAAAGTGTTGGTAACTACTCCACACTTTAGCATTTTAGAAGTGTTTTACTGATGAACAGCACTCTGCACTGAATGTTATCACTATCAGTGACATTTGTGGAATGAAAATAATACTATCATTACAGTACATGTACATGTATTCACACAAAACTAAACAAAATCAAAATCACAACAATGTCTGTGACTGAGTTCTTGAATTTATTATTTATTTATCTGTTTTTTTCATCTTGGCTTACACAAGAATTTCTAATAAAAACAATTATCTGACGGGTGAAAAATAAGATTCTATATGTTTATCATTAGACAGATATTGTTCTCATTTGACGACCATTTTTACCAACTAGGAACCATGTTTAGCTATTAGTATTAGTGTCGGTTTGAACATAAGTACAGTGGGGATTATTAATACCTCCCAGGGTCAATATTCAGTACAGACTCCAAGCGGCTGGAATTGTACTATACTTGTGTGCAAATGCATGCACAAAGACTGATACCAAAGTCTAGGGTCTTGGAAACACACTGCAGATACATAGCATGCACATCCTAGAAGACGATGTCTTGCTGCCAAAAGGGCAGGGTAAAAACGGTGGCTGGCACAAACAAACTCTCACCAAAATGTGACCCTGAGAATAAAAAGCTCAGGAACGCACCGGGAGAAGAAAAAGATTTTTTTTTTAGACTCAGATTTCACTTTCTATGTTCACAAGAGCACGGGGGTTAGCTTACGATGTACATAATATGTGTAAATAAAATGACTCATCTCGGGTCCTTTTTGTTTTGTGTCAAAACAAAGATTACCCTTTCTGCTGTTCACTGTAGATGTTTCACATAGAAGTGAACCCATATGTTGTGAACATTTAGCAGTTTCTTCACAGTATTAAAACACTTTTGTACAAACTCTGGTTGTTAACTTTTATAGATGGAAGATCGTATGTCTTTCCTCAGGCTGAATTCAAGAATGTGAGAGAAAGAGAGAAAGAGAGATAGATGAAGAGAGAGAGAGAGAGAGAGAGAGAGAGAGAGAGAGAGAGAGAGAGAGAGAGAGAGAGAGAGAGAGAGAGAGAGAAGGAGGGAGAGAGAGGGAGAGAGAGAGAGGGGAGAGAGAGAGAGAGAGAGGGGGAGAGAAGGAGGGAGAGGAGGGAGAGGGAGAGGAGGGAGAGAGAGGGAGAGAGAGAGAGAGAGAGGAAGAGAGAGAGAGGAAGAGAGAGATAGAGAGGGATACATAGGGAGGGAGAGAGAGGGAGAGAGAGAGAGAGGGAGAGAAGGAGGGAGAGAGAGAGAGGAAAGAGAGGAGAGGGAGGGAGAGAGAGACGGAGGGAGATAATGTTGAACAGATATAAATAAACTATACAATCACTGAATATATTACTATCACAAAAAGCACCTGAACAGTATGTCCACATTTGGTCACAAGAAATGGGCAAAAACATGTTATTGTCAGTTACTTTATCACCAACAACAATGATAAAACACACACACACACACACACACACACACACACACACACACACTCACTGACACATGTGACAGAAAGAGAGAAAGACAGGACAGATACACACACAAGCAAAAAGACAGAGCAGAAACAACCCGTCATGTCATAATGTTATCAAAATAACGTTCTCACCAAAGACATCACAGTAACTTGAGTAAGCACAGACAATGAGTAACACCAACACTGTAGCAAGCACTGGCAATGAACACGCATATATGTGTATACATAAACAGGACAAGGTGCAGATGAACAATATGAAATACGTCCTTGATCATGATCATCATCACGTCACACTTAACTTCACCGTTGGCAAACAAAAGGGGTAAATATAAAACACACAAACACACACACACAGACTGAGACACTCTGAGACAGACAGAGGGCACACAAACATACACACAGGTGCAGACACAGACAGTTATTGACACAAACACACACAGACTGAGACACAGACAGACGAAGGGCACACAAACATACACACACACACAGACAGTCACTGACACAAACATATGCACACAAACACACACATGGACACACAGATTGAGACACAGACTGACAGAGGGCACACAGACATACACACATGCGCACGTCAAAACACTGACACAAACACATGCTCACAAACACACACATGGACACACACACAGTGACACACACACAAACTTACCTTTTGCTGAACCAGCGTGTGTCTTTCCTCCATCTCTTTGCGTTCAACTTTGGCTTTCTCGCTCAACTCTTCAACCTGTAGAATATATATAGGAGGAACTAGAACTGTCCTGAGCTAAACCCAAAACATACAAAAGCTACTTCAAAGAAACGCAAAAATCATTGACATGAAAAACAAAACAGGCATTGACTTTGAAACTTCCCTAACCTGTTTCCAAGATATCTGTATGCAGAAACTAAAAAAAATTCTCTCCCATCGTTTCATTCAGTTAAACTCTCAGCAAAAGAACAAACAAACAAAAAGTATATATGCTACAGTTTAAGACCACAAGATCTTGGAAGATACGGAGTCTTAAAACTGAGGTACAGTAACAGGGGTTATGAACTGAGTCCTGAAAGAGGAATAAGTCTTAAGTCATGAAGTGGGGGAGGGGGGGGGGGGGAGGAGGGGGAAGGGGAGGTGGATTCACTGTAAACATTTCAACTGAAAGAGATTTTACTAAGCTAAACAAGACTGTCCAAAGGTCTTTGCATTTAGCAATCAAAATTAGAGATCAATTGCCTTTTAACTCTGTGACAATTCAAAACTGAATTTTGAAATAGAACTGAAGCTTAATGTACCCTCTTTCTTTCACCTGAATTTTAAGAATTTACAAAGCAGGTTAAAAGAACAATGAGGGCGGGGATGTAGCTCAGTTGGTAGCGCGCTGGATTTGTATCCAGTTGGCCGCTGTCAGCGTGAGTTCATCCCCACGTTCGGCGAGAGATTTATTTCTCAGAGTCAACTTTGTGTGCAGACTCTCCTCGGTGTCCGAACACCCCCGTGTGTACACGCAAAACACAAGACCAAGTGCGCACGAAAAAGATCCTGTAATCCATGTCCGAGTTCGGTGGGTTATAGAAACACGAAAATACCCAGCATGCTTCCTACGAAAGCGGCGTATGGCTGCCTAAATGGCGGGGTAAAAACGGTCATACACGTAAAAGCCGTGGGAGTTTCAGCCCATGAACGAACAAAACAAAACAAAACAAAAAAAACCAATGCCATGATACAGGTTTAAAAATTACACTTGTACGCCAAGCTATTATCTTGTTTACATTATAAAATTATTATATTATTGTATTAAACAGCACTTAACTGGAACAACATTTGTGTCTTAGTCTGAAAAAAAAAATTGAAAGGAGGAAAAACATTTTTTCCAAGGAGTGTGGATCTCTGTAGTTGAAGTAAATTGATACTTGTGTGCATGTATGCCTACCTGTGTAGCGATTTCTTTCATATGTGGGTCAAGGTCAGCAAAGAGGTCATGACCTTGATGAAAAAATGTGCTCTGAGCGTGCATAAATGACAGCATCTGGAACAAAAATGATTGTTTCATTAATTCATTGTTGCAATTTATATTCTCAAAAGTTAGTGACAAGCAGTGATTCAACACAAAGCTGTCCGTTTACATTTAAAGAAACTCATTCACAAGCAGACGTACATACCACTCCTCACACACCCAGATGCACATACACAGAAACACACAGTGACACACACACACAGACACAAACACATACTCACACATATCAATCAATCAATGAGTCTTATATCGCGCATATTCCGTGGGTACAGTTCTAGGCGCTCTGCAGTGATGCCGTGTGAGATGAAATTTTATACGGCCAGTTACTGAGTCCATAACTTCAAATCTGTTCTTTATCCCTCTCCTTACACAGACGCAAACATACACATAAACAAATGAGCACACACACAGAGACACAAATGCAAAAGATACAATAAAACAACACTTACAGTATCCAGGACTTCAAATCTTTTCTTTGAATGTAGCACATTGACCTGTGGACCCAGAAAAGGACGTGTGACAGATTTGTGTTTGTTTGCTTTTTAATTACAAAGAAGCAGTGTTCTTTCACAAATATATTACTAACAATAAACTACTGATTAAAAAACAAAAAGATACATGTATTAGCTGCACACAACTCAAGGGAGGCTACAACTGGTATAGATAATCAATCTGCACGCCAGAGAAAATTCCCTCCCTTCAAAAAAGCAGACGGTTTCACATATATTGTGCATCCTTATCAATGGTTTTGCAGTGCTAGTGGTAAGTATAATTATTTGACTCAAAGCATGCCGTGTTTAAACTAAAGATACCAGTTCAAATCATGACTACGTACATCAGGTTGTACGGTGCATAACATCACAATGTATTTACTCAAGTCAAAGTACTGCCTGTGTGGTGCATTTCTTGAGCCCTGAGCTTTAATTTTTGGATGTAACCAGGCATGGGAATTCCAAAATAGAAAAAATTCTGAAAATAGGCCAAGGTCCAAGGGCCGCCTAGGCCCCGGCGGGGTACAGGGGCAGAGCCCCGTTGGGGGGATCAGGGGGACGAAGCCCCCCGGAAGGAAAACGAATTTTAGACCAATATTTTGATAGTTCTCGTGTAAGCAAATAATGGATAGAGAGACAATAGTAACATATAATTTAATTTACCTTTTTTTTTGCCGCGGACAATTTTTTTTATTTTCGCACACAATTTTTCATTTTTGCTGAAACGTAATTTCATTTTCGCGGAAATCCGCAGACAATTCCCATGCCTGTGTAACGGTAGTCGATTGGAAATGTGAGCACGGTGTCTTTTCATGAAGATGTTGTCCTTCAAGGCCTCTTTACCATCCTGGGGTTTGGTCCCTTGAGTGTGTGTGTGTATGCCTGCATGCGTGTCTGTATGTACACATTAAACAGAATTAAACACATTTTGAACACATTTATGTAACAAGTTTTGACCACTTTGTGACAGTACATAGTTCTACTAGTGGAAGAGGCACACTTAAAAAACACATAGTGTTCAAATGAACTTTATGTATTTACTATACGAACACTCCTGGACACTCCCCCGGCGGGTTAGGGGGAAGAATTTACCCGATGCTCCCCAGCATGTCGTAAGAGGCGACTAACGGATTCTGTTTCTCCTTCTACCCTTGTTAAGTGTTTCTTGTATAGAATATAGTCAATGTTTGTAAAGATTTTAGTCAAGCAGTATGTAAGAAATGTTAAGTCCTTTGTACTAGAAACTTGCATTCTCCCAGTAAGGTCATATATTGTACTACGTTGCAAGCCCCTGGAGCAATTTTTTGATTAGTGCTTTTGTGAACAAGAAACAATTAACAAGTGGCTCTATCCCATCCCCCCCCCTTTCCCCGTCGCGATATAACCATGAACGGTTGAAAACGACGTTAAACACAAAATAAAGAAAGAAAGAAAGAACTCCTGGACACCATTTGTGATACTTTTTTCCCAGCAGAACTATGTACAATGTCAAAAAGTGAACAAAACTTGTTACAGAACTGTGTTCAAAATTGGTTGAATTCTGTCGCCCGAAATCGGCGTATACTGCCTGAATGGCGGGGTAAAAACGGTCATACACGTAAAATTCCACTCGTGCTAAAAACATGAGTGAACGTGGGATCTAAGCCCATGAACGAAGAAGAAGAAGAAGAAGCAGAAGAAGAAGCAGAAGAAGAAGAAGAAGGTTGAATTCTGTTTGGAGTGTACATGTTTACCTCAAACACATAGTCCAGGGAAGTGTGAGCAAAGCAACTCTTCATGGTGGTCAGGTCGTTCAGGGCCTCTTTACACTCCTGGGGTTTAGTCTTCTGAGCTTGCGAGTTGCGTACCAAGGCCGCGTCAAGGTCATCGCTGATCTTCTCAAACTGTTTCCGCATGTCCTTCATCTTGCGTATGTCTCTAAAACGTGAAGATAAAAGAACATGATACACTACACTGCAATACATTACCTTATCATATGATCAAGGAAATGATTCATTGTACACTGCAAAACAACAGAATAGAATACAATACAGTGACACTTTGTACTTCAGTCATCACTGTAAAGATATTCAATCAAGGTCACAGTACAAGCTAGAGAAACACAGTTTTGATGAACAAGTTTCCCTTTGACCCTATTTTACTAAGTTTCTTTTGCAAGAACATTTCACAAAGCCCTACATGTTGAATGAAAACCCTGGGCACAAGTAAATCCACTATTCGTCTGTAGTATCAATATATGGGTCAACTCCACTCATAAAATATTATTTTAATACTTTCAGCAGTACTTTGATCTTTGTATAAGGAAGTCTTTCCCCTCAACAGTGGCAAGCTTGTTTTGCACTGTGAGAATTCTACTGCAGCATTTCATTCTCACCACAAACCATCAATTGTGTTCTGTATTTATAAGACTCTTAAAGGAATACTTACTTTTTGATGAAGGAGTTGAGATTCTTACATACAGATCTATGAGCTTGGTCCATTAAGATCTGAAACGAAAGCAAGCACAATTACTGTCGAGTATGATATCATTTGAATTATACAGTTTCAGAATTAACCATTTTTCAGTCTCAAATTAATGAACCTCAAAATACCCTTCAGACTGCAGGCACAAAAACTGAGTTGAGTAACACACGTACCAGGTGTTAGCAAAAACTTGGATATGTAAGCTGTGTGACACTGAATATGTACTTTGAAGCCATTCATATGATTTAACCATACCACAACATACTGAAAGTACCTTACAATAATATTTGTAGGTTTGAACCCGACTGGCTCTAAAGATTAACCACCAGCCGGAGAGGAAAAATGTGAGAGAAACCGAGAGAGAATTGAATTAAATTGAATTGAATTAACTGAACTTTATTTTACAAGAGAGAGACAGTGAGAGAGAGAGAGAGAGAGAGGGTGAGGGAGGGAGATTCACAAAATAACAGCCTATACATTCAAATTTGCACATCCACATTCAATTCACACTTTCAACCGTCTCTAAAAGAAGGAAAACAAGAAACGAAAGAATGAAGAAAAATCTCCAAAGGTATCAGTATAATTCCACTTACCCCATAGTACCTCGTCATTTCTGTCATCGCATGAGCAAACCGGTTGAGACTTGTCTGAAAAAAAAAGAGAAGAAAACAAAGAGAAAATCATTAGAACAGTACTGTCATCAAATATGAATTGAATCAACAACACAGCAACGGAATACATCCATCTAAAGATGTAAAATAAGTACTTTTAAACGAGACTTAAAAGAGTAATACATGTATTGATATCAGTCCTTATTTGTTCCTGAATCTTCTCTTTTTTGCTGCTTGTCTTACATGATTGTATGCATATTGATGGTAAGAATGTCTGAAGTGGCTGAAGGGTAGAAGGAGAAGTGGAAGGGGCTGAACTGTGCTTGGGAAGGGAGGTTTTCAAGGGAGCAGATTTGTAATTGAATTTGTATACCAAACACCTGACAGTTTAGTGTGGTAGATTTTATTGCTGACCATGTAAATAATTATGCTTTCAGAATACTGACTGTGTACCTACAATCTATTCAAAGTTACCCATATACTGGATGCTGACTTGAATGCAATCCACAATTAACTGAAGAACATTCATGTCTCAAGATGAAAATAAAAACTGAATACCCAGCGATTTCATGCAAATGTCATATATTAACTGCTCTAAAGTTTTACCTTCAGCCATGTTGGGCAACAACAACTACAAAAGGCGAAAAAAAAACAAATGATTGAAAACAAAGACCAAGTACCATTACTGTCTTTTCTCAAGCGACCCAACCAACTGAATAAAACTTTCACCTGTTACCCTATTCAAGAGGAAAGAATATGTCAAAGACAAACAAACAAACAAACAAGCAGTTCTCCTGGAAACTTTACCTGTACACAAAAGTTTATGTTATGAGCATCAGTGTACGAAAAACACATATCAGACTTTATATATATATATACATATACAAGTTTACAACCAAGTGTAAGAAACCATTATGATTAGATTTCACAGGTTTTAGTCAAAATTTATTTTCTAACACACCATGGACCATTTTCAGCACAGTTTAAAGTAACGCTGCATGCAGTCAGGGGTCATCTTTGCAGCTCCTGAGTCTACCTACACCCTGCGCTTTTCAAATTTAAACAGAAACAATATGATATATCATTCCTTTTGAGAACTTTTTGAACAAAAACCCCAAAAAATGTTTTAAATGCGTGAGACACTACAGAGAAAAAGTCAGAAGAAAAAAAGCTGAAAAAATATAACATATCTGACAACTTGCATGCCCAGGCAAATAATGGTGAAAAAAGACTAGAGACCAGACTACAAAATTCTGAAATTTAAGCATGCAATTCTAATTCTTTTCTGTTGTGTGTTCCTTGTAATTTATGACAGTTCATTACAACTACAAATGCAAGGTCAGTTCTCTTACATGTTCAAGGTGCATTTTGACATACAGAAAATCAGTCTCAAGTAGTCAAGACGAAATTTTGTTTTGCTACTGTTCATTCTGAATGTTCACATTCACCAACTTTTCAATTTTCAAATTGAAATGACCGAAGCCAAATGACAGCTGGGAAGACAACATAAATATATATACATCATTACATGTATATATAATTATATATTTTTTTTATAAACTGAAAAGTGTACAGGAAGGAACAAGTTTAGCAACAGCAGAAACTGTTAAAGTCAATGCTCTTCAAAAGACCTATAAGTATTACTGCGCAATTTATTTATTTTTATAATTTTGGGGTTCTCTTGTTTGTTCAATGCTCTTTCTCAGCATTTCCTTTTTAAGTTGTGTTTTTTTCTTTGTCTCTGGTGTACTGTCGAGTCTAGGCACTTAAAAACATGCACTTTCTCTGTCCATTGTCATTCGTATCTGACACTGCATTTTAAAACAGGTTCTACACATGCACTGATCTTCTACTCTAATCACATTGATCTGATGACTTCATCTAAAAGTAAAAGAAGAATTAAATGAACACATACGTATGTGGCTGCATGACAGTGCAGTTAGACAATCAATTCTGTCTGTGCTGAGTCTACTCACACACACTTACACTCCAGCATAACCACACCTTTTTACATTTAGTCAAGTTATGACTAAATGTTTTAACATAGAGGGGGGAATCGAGACAAGGGTCGTGGTGTATGTGTGTGTGTGTGTGTGTATGTGTGTGTGTGTGCGTGCGTGCGTGTAGAGCGATTCAGACCAAACTACTGGACCGATCTTTATGAAATTTGACATGAGAGTTCCTGGGTATGATATCCCCATACGTTTTTTTCATTTTTTTGATAAATGTCTTTGATGACGTCATATCCGGCTTTTCGTGAAAGTTGAGGCGGCACTGTCACGCCCTCATTTTTTAACCAAATTGGTTGAAATTTTGGTCAAGTAATGTCCGACGAAGCCCGGACTTCGGTATTGCATTTCAGCTTGGTGGCTTAAAATTTAATTAATGACTTTGGTCATTAAAAATCTGAAAATTGTAATCCAAATTTACGTTCATCTTATTCTCCATCATTTGCTGATTCCAAAAACATATAAATATGTTATATTTGGATTAAAAACAAGCTCTGAAAATTAAATATATAAAAATTATTATCAAAATTAAATTTTCGAAATCAATTTAAAAACATTTTCATCTTATTCCTTGTCGGTTCCTGATTCCAAAAACATATAGATATGATATGTTTGGATTGAAAACACGCTCAGAAAGTTAAAACGAAGAGAGGTACAGAAAAGCGTGCTATCCTTCTCAGCGCAACTACTACCCCGCTCTTCTTGTCAATTTCACTGCCTTTGCCATGAGCGGTGGACTGACGATGCTACGAGTATACGGTCTTGCTGCGTTGCATTGCGTTCAGTTTCATTCTGTGAGTTCGACAGCTACTTGACTAAATGTTGTATTTTCGCCTTACGCGACTTGTTCTTTTTGTTACAGTTCAACACAAACAGGTCTCCTCCTCTTTTTTCTTTCATTCTTGCTATTGTTGGATTACAAAATACACAAACTATTTGATAAACAAACAATCAAAAATACAAGACCGACTGAAAATTCTCCCTGAAAATTCACACATTCACTGTAGTCTTTGTCTCCAAGAAACAAAAATGCATAGCATTCATAATATGCATACAGTCAACATTCAGTTCGTGCCCAAAACAATCATAAACAATGCTCATAGTCATACCATTACCAAGTCAAGACTGAACAATACAGACTTTGTCAAAATTCAACAATGCAGACGAAAGATCAGCTACAGCATGGTTAAATCGCAAGGTCAAGGACAGTTAAAAATGGGTCACAACTCAAGTCACAGAAAAAGTGGGTCAAGGTCACAAAAAGCTGGTTAAGGTCACCAAGGTGCAGAAAGAGCATATAGTACTCACTGCCACTTTTTCCCCGTCCTGCCAAAGGGACGTGCACAAAACAATACTCTAAAGTAAACATTAAGCGCGCAAGGTACAGCATAATGCATAGTTTGATTAGATCTATATTTCCCATCCCATCTTGCACTAACCCTGATGACTAAAAGCCAATTTCTCTTTAAAAGTCAGTGACTATCAAAACAAAGAAAAATTAATGAAGGTGTGTATATTCAACTCTGGGTGTGCGCTAAGCAAAAGCACTTCTACACTAATTAAACGTAAGAAATAATACACACATATGTACATGAGACGCAAAATAATGAAAAAGGCAGCATATGTACCAACGTAGCAACAAAACAAATTCCCATGAAATTGAAAAACTCAAGATTTTAACTCCAGATATATGTCATTGTCAGGAAAAAAGTAGTCAATGAGAGGGATGAAAAGAGTAATGTAAAACAGAAAATGAAGTGAAATCAGCCTTCTGCTAACAAAGGATTAGTTGTACAGTCGACTCCGGTTAATCGGCCACTTTTGGGACTGACTGAACTATGGCCGATTATCCGAAGTGGCCGATTAACCGAACATTTTAACACATAACTACGTATGAAGAAAAGATTCGGTCCCAGGGAAAATTGGCCGATTATCCGGATGGCCGATTAACCGGAATTGACTGTAGTAAATGCTTTTTACATCTCTCTCTGAAATGTCTGTACTGCATTTTTGTGTTTACTTGTACATTTACTTAAAGTGGCCTTATCAGTTATAAACATAATAGCTCTCCTGAAAGTTTTGGAGTCCAAATTAAAACTAAACAAAAAAGCCTTAATGTCTACTTTCTAAAAAAAATTCATTGGCAAAACTACTAGAATATACTCATTGCACTGGAACACTCTGTTGTATTTTTGTCTGGGAAATTGCCAAAAGCTGTTACATCGGGATTGCAAAAGCAAAGCAGCCTTGAAGATAGAGAACAGCAACACTGATGCTAAGGCCTAAAAAAAAAATAGGTGTGGTTACGGTAACCCGACCTACCCTTTTTTTAGGGGCCGACCCTATAACTTTTTATTACATTTGTCAACAAAAAAAACAAACAAAAAAAAACAACCCGAGTGCAGAAAACGCAATGAAAGCGAAAGCGCTCTAGTCGCACACTTATTTCCTTGTCAAGTAGGTTTAATTTGTACACATTAGAAAAAAAAGTTTTAAAAAAAAAAGTGATTGCCTACCTTCCTACCCTATTTTTTTTGGCTATGTTACCCTAACCACACCTATTTTTTTGTGTGTGCCTAATGTCGAGTAGTTCAAAAGCACGAAGCTAGGTGTATAATAAAGGAAATGTATGATGCCACATGTACATGATCAGTAGATGACCTACCGACACAAAGGAGTCATCGTTGAAGTAGCTTGCCAAATCTCTCACTCCAACCACAAAACCACTGAAATTAAACAAAAGTATTATGTATGAAAAAGTTAAAATAAACAGAAAAATGTACGCGTGTGTGTATATGTATGTGTCTATGCGTGAGCAAGCATGTGTGTCTGTGTGGGTGGAACCGGGGTGTTGAAACGCATGCACGTGCACCCCCATCTGACAAAAACTGACACCTTTCAAAGCACATGTAGCACTGGAAGCACACACAAACAAGAGGCGAAGCCATCAAGGCTCACGTAAGAAATCGACAAACAGTAATACAAACTCAATCACTCCGTCACACATACACACACACACACAGAAAGAGCATAGGTGAAACTGTGCAAGAAAGCGAGACATTAGATCTAGATCTGTCTGTCTGCATGTAGCCTACTTACAGGGACACGACTGCCAACTAGTCTCGGCCCGCTCAAAATAATAACGACCGAGACTTTCAGTACTTCCTTCCCGTGGCGTCTAACCCTCTTACGTCATAATGTGACGTCAATGTAATGTGACGTCTTCAAATGTTAGAGTTTCTACCACAGACATACACACGCACGCACGCACGCACGCACAGACAGAGTTACGATCGCATAGGCTACACTTACGTGAGCCAAAAACCCATCTTGGCAATAAAACATATCATTGGTAGTATTCATAGTATTACGGTTATCATTTTAGAGTAATTCTGTGTACATTCACAACCAGTTTTAATGAGTCAAACAAGATTTCAGAACAGAAAGTTGAGCAAAATCATCATCAGACAAGAAGAGCAAACGCTCGATCGAGTCACTTTCGCAGTTCTGAATATTATATGAGGCATCAGATGGACAGGAAGAAATTGCTATTCACAACACAATACAGATGTAAATAATTTGATGTAAAGAATAATCCTATAAAGTTTGAATCAAATCCGATGAATAGTTTCAGAGATATGATATTTCAATTTTTTTCCTTCAAGACATACCTGTGACCTTGAAAAAGGTCAAAGGTCACCAAAGCAGACGTCAAAGTGTAGAGGTCACTGGGAGTCACGTTCACATAAAATTTGAGCCCGGTCACTTTTATAGTTTCCGAGAAAAGCCCAACGTTAAGTTGTGTGTTGCCGAACAGAAAAGGCTAGTTATCTCCCTTGTTTTTCTGATAACGTTCGTAAAAGGCTACAGATGTAAATACTTTGATGTAAAGAATAATCCTACAAAGTTTCAATCACATCCGATGAACTTTGTCAAAGATATAAAATGTCTAATTTTTCCTTTGACGCTGACCTGTGACCTTGAAAAAGGTCAAAGGTCAACGAAACCATCGTTAAAGTGTAGAGGTCATTGGAGGTCACGACTAAACAAAATATGAGCCGGATCGCTTTGATAGTTTCCGAGAAAAGTCCAACGTTAAGGTGGTGTCTACGGACGGCCGGCCGGCCGGCCGGCCGGCCGGCCGGACGGCCGGCCGGCCGGCCGGCCGGACAGACTAACACTGACCGATTACATAGAGTCACTTTTTCTCAAGTGACTCAAAAATTATACTTCAAGCAGATTCCTATGACTATGAGTATAATACACCACATACAAATTACAATACACAAAATTGTTAGCACTACAAGTACCTGTTTTAACACACACACACACACACTCTCTCTCTCTCTCTTGTGCTGCCAGGTACTCATACATGTATTCACAAACATATAATTCATCAACGTTTCACTCAGTTCTCTGATTGATTATTTCATACTATTAAATCATACCTGCTTGCAGAGCTGAACTGCTTTCCAGAATCAATCATCACAGTGCATAACTTCACAAGCTGAAACACAAAATGGGAAAATTAACACTTATCAACAACCATCAGAAACAGACAAAAAGTGATAGATTACATACATACGTTTGAAATGATTCTTGTAACCAACACTAATTTGTATCCCTTTTTTTTGCTCTGTCACCACCCCCCTACTCCTATAACCCTCCTCAACAACTACACATCAACATGTTCAAAACAAGCACACATAAAACAAAAGTTAACTTACCTATCCACCCTACCTTTTCAGCCAAGTAGTCAGAAACAAACTTACAACAAACTGTCACTGTCAGGCTTTGAGTAGTTTCAGGCTGCCCCTTTCAAGTCTTCAGTACTAATATTCCCCAAAACACACTCAACACAGAAAAAAACTACGTTAACAAATAAGAGATGTAACTGTAACCACTCTAATTCTAAATACTGACGACTACATATCGACAATCTAGAGTTCTTGCAGGGTTCATACAGACACCTGACAGTGAAATTCAAGGAGTATTCAAGGAGTTTTCAAGGAGATATCCCTTCGCTACTTGGCTGTCGGGGAACATTGCCTGGAACTGTTTGGAGTTGTTCTCACACGACTTGAAACTGTAGTGCGAGTTCACAGCGTTCATTGTCCACATGACTTCCGATTTTAAAACATCGGTCTTGGTGCAAAATGATGAAGAACGACTATCAACGACTATCAAACTAGTTGATAGTCGTCGTCGGCTTCTGTGGCGCACCCGCCAACCACCAACCCAGGCGGGTTATCCAGATCCAGATCCAGATGAAAGAGTCCGAGAGGACGTTGGCATTGCGGGACCCGGGGTTGCAGTTACAGAAGCAGACTGAGAGCTTTGCGATGACGTTACAGATAAGAAGTTTGCAATCGGGACTACAGGTGCAGACGCTTTTAAATTATTTGTGTGTTTCTTTCCTTTTGCGTGGCTAACCAGGGCTGACTCGCCCATCACTGAAATATCCACACGTGCTTTGCAGCATTTGCAAAAAGCCTTGTATTTGTCGCAATCCCGCTGGATCCAATCCTTGTATTCCTTTTCCTCCAGCCATCGTGGGTTAAAAAAGCACTTTCCACCCGGCATGACTACGATTTTCGACCGGCGATGGCTTGAAACGCTGTCACAATGAATCGACACAATGCGGCTTCTTCAGAAATGGCGCTAAAAGCTACCCGGATGAAGGGGAAGTAATCGGTTTCAACTTCCCTTCGCACGATGGCAGACGACACACGACTTGCACACAACACGCACACAATCGATATAAATTGCTGAAAAACTTTAATATTAACATTTTTGACTCACATGCGAAGCAAAAGTGAGTCTATGTACTCACCCGAGTCGTCCGTCCGTCCGTCCGTCCGGACGTCCGGACGTCCGTCCGTCCGGAAAACTTTAACGTTGGATATTTCTTGGACACTATTCAGTCTATCAGTACCAAATTTGGCAAGATGGTGTATGATGACAAGGCCCCAAAAAACATACATAGCATCTTGACCTTGCTTCAAGGTCAAGGTCGCAGGGGCCATAAATGTTGCCTAAAAAACAGCTATTTTTCACATTTTTCCCATTTTCTCTGAAGTTTTTGAGATTCAATACCTCACATATATATGATATATAGGGCAAAGTAAGCCCCATCTTTTGATACCAGTTTGGTTTACCTTGCTTCAAGGTCAAGGTCACAGGAGCTCTTCAAAGTTGGATTGTATACATATTTTGAAGTGACCTTGACCCTGAACTATGGAAGATAACTGTTTCAAACTTAAAAATTATGTGGGGCACATGTTATGCTTTCATCATGAGACACATTTGGTCACATATGATCAAGGTCAAGGTCACTTTGACCCTTATGAAATGTGACCAAAATAAGGTAGTGAACCACTAAAAGTGACCATATCTCATGGTAGAAAGAGCCAATGAGCACCATTGTACTTCCTATGTCTTGAATTAACAGCTTTGTGTTGCATGACCTTGGATGACCTTGACTTTGGGTCAAGGTCACATGTATTTTGGTAGGAAAATGTGTAAAGCAGTTCTTAGTGTATGATGTCATTGCTGTAAAGGTCAAGGTCAAGCATGTGAGTCGTATGGGCTTTGCCCTTCTTGTTTGTTGTTGCCTGCACTTCAGAATTCAAGGAGGTTCAAGGAGGTTAAACACAAGAATGACCATTTTCTCCAAATTCAAGGAGATTCAAGGTCCTTGAAAAGGGGGGTTGAAAATTCAAGGAGATTCAAGGAGATTCAAGGAGCGTACGAACCCTGTCTTGTATCCCTTTCTTTCTTAGATTGTATTATTACTATTAGCCTCATTTGGTTAATATTATGATTCTTCATAACAAATTGATTGTCCACTGTACACACAGACTCCAAAAATTATAAAAGTTACTTAAACCAGTTAAAGTTCAACCATGAAGCTTTGTTGCAGATTTTAAGAGTGAAGATACTATATTTTACATGCACACTTTACATCGAGAATCATTTAATTTCCACACTGCTCTTACCTTTTCCAGCTTGACTTCCAGGTTTTCAATATCAGACTCTGCCTCCTCCAAAGTTTGGCTGAAATAAAAACAAGACACAAGTTGAACATGTATTACACAAATGTTCTTTTTTATGGGAAGAACATCAAAATGAAAGAATTTACAAAATCTGGTGTCTCATAAGTAGAAATCGCCAAAATATTACACGCAAAACAATTTCTAAGTCCTAAAACAAGGAAAAAACACATAACTTTCTTAAATATTATCATACATAAATGGTTCTAATATTATTTTAATCAGCATAAAAAGTTCTATAAAGCTGTAACAAATTCATTTCATAAACTTTGTTTTCAAAAATTTTTTTGGAATACCTAGTAGAAAAACTTCCCTAAATTAACAATGCTAAAGTTCAACATAACCCTGTTGTGGTTAAATGTCAGCTAGCATTAACTATCAAGGCATAGAACAGACATGCCTCTTCCAAAAGAAAACTTTCCATACGTTGTCTTGAACTTGAACTTGAAGTTATTATTGGTCTTGAAATTCAGCAGGTTTTTCGAAGGTCAGGGTAATCAGAAAGTCAGAATCCGCTAATCCCCACAAGATGTATGAGATAAATGTTGCGGTGCTTTCAGTTACATCACAGTTATGATACACTGTAACTGTAAGTTGGATCAAACGTAAACGATGAAAAGCAAAAGGGGTGGGGTGCAGTTGAGACAGAACTCGATAATGAAGCCCTGATTCATCAAGTCTTACCGGAATTTGGGGGAGTCTTTGAGGCACTCCTTGAAATCTACAGCTTGTCTCATCTTGTACTTGTTGTTTGAAAACTTCAGTTGAAAGTGGGCATCATGATCACCAGCCAGAACGGGTTATGCTTCCCTCTTCACCTCTCATCAATATTTTTCCTCCACCTACTTCCATGTTTTCTTTTCTACTTCCGGTGACTTTCGTAGGCCGTTCTTGTTCTTTTCCATTTTTGTGGGGGCCAAAAAAAATGCAGAAATTAGAACGAATTTGCCAATTGAATATTATTTAGCGATTTTTCTTGATCAAAAACATTTATGATAACGATTCAATATGATGTCAGCTGAAATCTCACTTGCGTGAGGACGACCTTGACCTCAGACAACCTTTTAAGGGGGTAAGGACAAGGTCGTTCGCTGGTACCGGCTGCAAGTCAGAGAAATAACTCTTACTGCTGTGCATCTTATTACTCCGATTTTGTGATTTATTCCATTGCGTAAGTATGTATTTCTAGTACATGTAGATATGTGTCCGTCTTTTGGAAGTATGTTGTGCGTTTGTGTAGACTGTACACATTGTACTTGTTCGATTTTCCTACATTTTCTGTTTTCTCTTCTGTCTTCACTTGTCTACTTACACTTGGTGACTTACAGTTCTTTCTCAACTGACCTTGACTGTGTTTTTTGTTGTTGCCAGTCCTGTTTCATTGTGTGGTACTAGAGCAGTTATTAAATGCTTCTCTATATGCGTTCTTCTTCTTCTTCCGTAGAGGACTGGGTTCTTGCGAACGTCTCAGAGTCCTGCGGTTGAGTCACTGTAACAGAGAGTGGCTAGCTCCGGCAAACACTGAAACAGGGAGATTAAAAAGGTGGGGAGGTTTAAAACTATGTACAGGGGAGAGTGAGTTCAAGGGACTCTCATGCCCGACTGCAGGAGACTGCCCCCGAGACAGGAGCGAAACGACTCCAGGGAGGGGGCCGACGATACCAGTGTTGGCAACTTAAATATTCCATTTTCTTATCTCTGAAAAATGGGAATGATCGAAGATCCAGACAGGATCGACGGAGAAAGACAGCCGAGTTGAATAATGCCACGGAGCAAAAACGTTTTGGCGTAACCCTAGTGTGGTCGAACAGAATTACGCTGTTCTGGCCTAACCATAAATAGAATGGTCGAGCCGGATGACGCCGTCTAAAAAAAAGGCATAACCGCAGCCACTGCGTATAATTGTTGTGGATTGTTAATTTCATTCTTGTATACAAACTGCCCACTGAGATGAGCAGTTTTAATTACGAGGCGCATTTCAATATCGGCTGTTATGTTACGTTATTAGCTGCTTTTACATACATACACGTGGGGCGGGGACGTAGCTCAGTTGGTAGCGCGCTGGCTTTGTAGCCAGTTGGTCGCTATCAGCGTGAGTTCGATCCCCATTCGGCGAGAGATTTATTTCTCGGAGTTAACTTTGTGCAGACTCTCTTTGGTGTCCGAACACCCCCGTGTGCACACATGCGCACGAAAAAGATCCCACATTCACAGCGAAAGTCTCAGGGCTTGGAAAACAGGAAGACACGCATGCGTCATCTCTCGTCTCTGATTATCATACCCCCCGCGGGTTAGGGGGAAGAATTTACCCGATGCTCCCCAGCATGTCATAAGAGGCGACTAACGGATTCTGTTTCTCATTTTACCCTTGTTAAGTGTTTCTTGTATAGAATATAGTCAATTTTTGTACAGATTTTAGTCAAGCAGTATGTAAGAAATGTTAAGTCCTTAATTTGTACTGGAAACTTGCATTCTCCCAGTAAGGTAATACATTGTACTACGTTGCAAGCCCCTGGAGAAAATTTTTGATTAGTGCTTTTGAGAACAAGAAACAATTGACAAGTGGCTCTATCCCATCTCCCCCCTTTCCCCGTCGTGATATAACCTTCGTGGTTGAAAACGACGTTAAACACCAAATAAAGTAAAGAAAGTCCCTGATTATCATGATCGTATTTTGATACTTTGACGAAACAAACCCATTGCTGGTGTGTCGAAGAAGACAGCCACAGCGGGCTTGTTCGAATCAAAGTATCACACCATATCTTCAGCGTATTACCAATACCTGTCCCAATATAGACCAGTTGGTCTAAGAGGATGTTAAACCCTATTAGTCAGTCACATACACGTGCTAGAAATAAGCATGCATAGTCGAGATAGAAGTTTTTTGTCACAATACTTTTAAACAGTGTATACTATTACTACAGTAGCTATAAGTATAATATTCAGATGCATGTCATCATAATAGATAAATAGCACTATTTGAAATATATGTGAATCGTCTTAGTTGTTTTTCTTGTGGTGTATTTGATGTACATCAATTCTTTTTTGCCTTTTAAAATATGGCTTTCTGCTGTGCTGGTGGTGGCATCAACGAGAAGAAGGTACCTTCGGTTGTTTCAGTTCTTACTGAAAACCCTTCTGAGAATACGAGGTCTATGGTATGCTTTCATGGGAGTCATGCTTTCATGGGAGTCGTCGACCTCCACAGTCGATGGGACCTGGGGTGTTTTAAACAGTCACTGCTCCTGACTTTGATCTAGCTTCAACATTGGTCATTGTCTTAAAAACTCTCCTGATGAACATGTTCTGCAAATGGTCACCTTCCCTCCAGGTGTTCAGGCTTGTTTTACCACTGACATGGTACCTAGTGACAATTAACAAGCCGCGTAAGGCGAAATTACTACATTTAGTCAAGCTGTCGAACTCACGGGATGAAACTGAACGCACTGTATTTTTTCACCAAGACAGTACAGCTTCGTCAATCCCCGCGTGAAGGAAATCGCTCACCTCCCACGTGCAAAACATAGTGATATTGACACGCCAGATTAGCGCGGTAGCGTATTGTGCTAAGCAGGAAAGCGCGCTTTTCTGTATTCTTGTTAACTTTCTGAGCTTGTTTTGAATACAACCTATCATGAATATCTATATGTTCCCTTACATCATCGTAGCTTTTCATGTACACACACAGTACATAGTTGCATTGAGGCTTGTGAATAATGAGGGACTAAATAAGGAACAATATCATGGGTGGGTCTGAAAAATGTCATGAATCCTGAAGAATTTTAAGGGGGGGTCTGGGGCTGTTCGCTGGTAGAACGTGCCTTTCAGCGATGAAAGCCGTTTCTGCATTGACCATGCCGACGGGCGTGTTCGGGTATGGAGAAGAAGTGGTTACCGCTATGCTGACAACTGTGTCATGGAGAACGCCTGGGCCAGCCTCATGTTGTGGGGCGCCATCGGCCACAACCAGGGGCTAGGTCCCGTCATCTTCCAAGGCCTGGGTCCTGGACCCGGCAACGGCGTAACAGCGCAGCGCTTTATGGACCAGGTGCTGCACCCTCATGTGCTGCCCTTTTTTCAAGCCCATGGAAACTGGGTTTTCCAGCACGACAACGTGCGCCCCCACACTGCCAGGGCCACTCAGGATCTCCTGCACCGCTCAGGCATCCAGGTGATGCCTTGGCCAGCGTTATCTCCTGACAATTGTCAGAATTGAACCCTATTGAGCAATTTTGGGACTTGCTCCAGACACAGCTTAACAGGGTGGTCCCAAGGCCCACAACTGTCGCTGATCTTGATCGGGCTGTCCGGCAGGCCTGGACCAACATTCCCAGGCAAGCCAGCAACACGTTGGTCCGCTCAATGCACCGCCGATGCCAGGCCGTCATCGATGCTAATGGGGGCCACACACGCTATTGACTGTTCTGTTAAGCGCTAATAACGCATCGTCTCCGCAACCTTACTGTGTTATGAATCATAAGTCAGTGTTCTGCTCTACCAAAAATTGGACATTAATGATGAAATTTGAATTTTTGTACAATTTTTTTTATTAGGCAATAAATGACACTAGACACTGTTTTTCGCGTTTCTTTTGGACGTCAGTATATATTATATTTGACCTTTCAATTTCAGCTGTACTGGAGAGTTCACCATTAACCCTAGCTTGTGATCACATTGTTCAATTTGTTGACTGTGCCAATTCTGTTTGATTTGAAACTGCAGGCTCTAGGAGTGAACCAAAATGGGGAGTGGCTTTTTGCCCTGAGTCTCGGCTAATGACAAATCAAACTGTGGTAGGTTTTGCTGAAAGAAGAAGCAGTAAACTGGACTTGCCATTGAAGTCTCTACTGACATGGATATATGCAAATGAATTGCAATAAATTGATAGTGTCTTCTTTTGTGTGTTTTTTGCAGCCACAACCTCAGGTAACTCCCTCATCCGATTCCAAGATGCCTAGTATTGTTTCCATCAAGGCTCGCCAGATCTTCGACAGCAGGGGTAACCCTACTGTTGAAGTGGACCTGACTACCGGCAAAGGTGAGTACAAAAATTGATCTGGTTATGATGGGAGCTGATTATAAAGACCTTGGAAAAAGTGGCAGTAGGAAACGTACTGAAGAGATGATACTGAAAAGGATGACAAAGATATTCAGAGTGTAATATTATGTTGCCTTGTTGACCTGTATGTATAAGATTTTTTAGTAACATCATCCATTTTCACTTTGAAAAAGATGACATTGATATTGAGTGTTCTCATGTAACCTCCTGTGTGTTATTATGTACACCATTTTGCAAAACATTATGATTATCCATTTTCTGTTTCTTTCTTTTGTAAATGTACTTATTCTTGGCTTAGCAGAGATGGGATTTCCCCGGATTTCCGGATTTTTGGGATCGCCAAGGATCGATTTTGAGATCGATCCAAATCCGTTGAGAAAATTTGGGGGGGGGGGGGGGGGGTGTGAGTCGTTTTTGTTTGGTTTTCCCTTCGACTCGGCGAACAAAATTATCCGTAAATCGATCGGAAACCGAATCCTCAACTGGTGTATTCTCATTTGGCAACTTCCGTTTTTCCCTGTTCGCAGCGCACACACGTGAGAATCTCAAAATTTTCTTTGAGTTTGTCTCGAAGTAACAACACAAGAAATGACTTTCCGCAAAATCACGAAGGCTGAGGAGCAGTTGGCTACCGATGTTGACAAGGGTTTGTCAAACCCATGGAACTTTGCTTGGTTAGATGAAATCGTCACTGTAAAAGTTGATCTCAATGGAAAGGCAACTGAAGTTGATGTTCGTCTCGGTGACGCAATTTCTAAGATCGATCGTGCCGGTTACGCATTCTGCAACCGATGCAAAGGAAAGCCGTTGAAATATGAGAATGGTGGAGTGAAAGATTTGAAAAGGCATATCAGCAGCACAAAGAAGCACTTGGAGCATGTGAGGATGGAAAAACTTCATCCATCGCTTGGTTCTAGTGCTATCTTCTGAACGTATCTATTGTTGCACTTACACCCCTGTTTCTAAAGACCACTGACTTGCCTGGTGCTGGTGATTGTGCTGGTGTCCAAAATATTACCTGCTTTGTGGTAAGTGTTGCTTTTTCATTTTATTCGGCGTTTTTTTCCAATTTAAAAATTCTTGTAAATAATGTTCGACTTCTAATAGTACAGCTTTTTTTTGTTTGTCGTTATTATTAGCACAATGACTAGAAAGATATAAATTTATCTTTCAATTCACAAAAAACAACTAACAATAAAAAAAACTTTAAAATATTAGCTCTGTGGTAAAGATACCAAAGCTTGTTTCTTTATTCAAGCATAAATTGAAAGTTTACAAATTCGTGTAATAAATGCATGTTTTTGTGTACTTTTTAACATTGAAATCTTAAAAAATCTTCAGCTTCAGGGGGCAACGCCCCCTGACCCCCATCAGGGGCTTTGCCCCTGAACCCCATCGGGGGCTTAGGCAGCCCCCGAACCCCTGGCCAATTCTTCAGGATTTTTTCACATTTTCCAATCCCATCTCTGGCTTAGTCTGCTACCATGCCTGATCCAACAGTTGAGCTATTTCATGAAGACATGCAGTGGATCTGCTTGTAAAATGTTACTTTTACTTCATGAGGCTTTGAAAATCTGTGAAGATTTTACTCTCTCTCTCTATATATATATATATAATATGTATCAAGGTTGGCAAAGTGTCCACATTCTGACGTAGGAACAGTTTTTTGTCTCAAGATCGAGCATACTTCTCTTTTGATATTGGTAATATTTTGCCATTTTGCATGACAGTCTCCGGTTTGTATCTTGATTTTAAAAGAAAAAGATAGACATGTAATGACAATTGCATTGTGGGTGTATGTGTTGCCAGGCATGTTCCGTGCCGCCGTGCCCAGTGGTGCCTCTACTGGAATCTACGAGGCTCTGGAGCTCCGCGACAAGGACCCCAAGGCTTACCATGCAAAAGGTGGGAGTCTTTTCATCAATTTCTCTCTCTCTCTCTCTCTCTCTCTCTCTCTCTCTCTCTCTCTCTCTCTCTCTCTCTCTCTCTCTCTTCCCCCCTCCAGCCCCACCCCTCCTGCATGCTCTCTTGATGGTAATGTACATTTATTAGGATGCTAAATTAAAACGCTCATATCACCATTGGAACGATGAAGGCAGGCGATGTTGGGATGATGTTAATTATGCTCTGAATTATCTGTTCCACTAATGCCCAGGCTAGCAAGAGCATACCACTACCAGTGAATTAGTGTAGTTGAAACACGATGTCCTTTGTGGCTGCTGTTAGGGCCATGTGGTGATGATGCGCTTCAGAGAAGAAGAGAGGAAATGTGTGCAGTAGTCAGACATTGTCATAGACAGCTCCCCAAAATCAAAGAAAAAGAAACAAAAAAAAGAAGAAAATACATCATGCGCCCTCCTCCATCACACACTCCATCTTGCTTGTCCTCCCTGAAGAAAATCTGCTAGGCTGGTCTGTTGTCGTTATCAAAGCACGGTTGTCTTGCAAACCAGATCTGCTAGTGTCTAGTCTTCAGTTCATGTGCATGTGGTGTTTTTTTATGTTCCCAGGTGTTTCCAAGGCTGTGTCTAATGTGAATGACAAAATCGCCCCTGCTATCATCAAAGCAGTAAGCAAATATATGTGTTGTTTTTTTTGCTTTCTCGGATTCCATTAACTTGTGTGTCGTCTATAGCTGTACTTCCCTTTGGTCTTTTATCACAGTGTTATTCAGTTGGATAATGAATCAATTTTGAAGAAGGAAAACCCTGATTCAGAAGCTCTACAAATTTGCTTAAGTTTTGTTTTGTTTTCTTGTTTGTTGGGTGAGACGGAGCATTTTTTGCCTTGACTTGAGCCTTTTGTCAAAGTATTGAGATTGTTGTGCCCAGAAATGTGGGGAAAGCGTGTGTGGCTATTTTTATTCTCACAAGCTTTTGAGGAAAAGGGATGGGTGATGTGAAGGATGCATTGACTTTGTTGTTTCAGAACGTGGATCTGAAGGACCAGAAGGCTGTGGACGACTTCATGCTGAAGCTGGATGGCACTCCCAACAAAGGTAGGAGATCTAACACGTGTCACAGAGATCATCCAAGACATGGTCATCAAATGACACCCAGCGATCACGCTTTTGCGTGTTACTTGCGTATTTAACACATTCTTGTTGATATTATATACTCATGTTTTAAAGACTTAAATATTTGACAAAACTCAAAATTTGATGGACTGGGTTAAGCCATTTCATATTTTGAAATAGTCCATAACGGCAATAAGAGCCTCAAACACAGCTCGCCGTGCCAAGTTAGATCAGAAAGGTTAAAACAGACTATATAGTCAGTGAATGTAGCAATGCTGCTTCGGTCTTCAAAACAGTGTGATATATTTGTCTGATGTAGCTGAAGCTATTCTCAGACAGCTAATTCAATGACACAATTTTCCAATGATGGTTTTAAAAACAGCATGATCCCCTGAAGCCAGTCATACTTTCCATGCATTGGTGCGTGTCAAAGCCCCTCAGTGAATCTAGTTCCTGAAGGTGGCGCTACTGGTGTCATCTCGGCAATATCCATTACTTGCCCGGTAGATAAGTTCATTGTCTTTATAGCATGACATATTTTCTTGTGCTGTGACAGAAACTCTTGGTGCCAACGCCATCCTGGCTGTTTCCATGGCAGCATGCAAGGCTGGCGCTGCTGAGAAGGTTAGTAGAGTGAACAAGAAGATGAACTGATGAACAGCATGAGAGAAGAAACAGAACTGAATTTGATTCTGTTTTACACACATGCAAGCACAGACACACATGCAGGCATACAAGACAAACACACACATACATGTGTGCACACACACACACACGTTTGTTTGTTTGATCAAGGAAACTTTGACACAGGCAAAGCCAGGATACAGCTCTTAGCACAGTGCAAACTCTTACCAAAACTGCTCTTACTGTGAGATATTTACATTTCTTTGTGTGTTATGACAGGGAGTGCCCCTGTACCAGCACATCGCTGACCTGGCCGGCAATAAGCGACTGGTTCTGCCTGTGCCCGCCCTCAACGTCATCAACGGAGGCAGCCACGCAGGCAACAAACTGGCAATGCAGGAGTTCATGATTCTCCCCACAGGTGGGCACTGATTTACTTTTCTGCGGCATTATGTGCAGGGTGATGTGACCAGAGTTGGTAAGCTGAAATGATCAAGGTTGAAGATAGTGAAGTCTTGTAGTCGGCAGGGAGGGTGTTGCCCAAGTGGGTGGGAATCGTGCGCTGGTCAGATTGGCTTTGTTTGAGATTTGCTGGAAATGTTAACCAATAGGAGCCAGTGATTGTGTCCCACCCTATTTGGCACTTTCTCGTGCACGTGACCCCTGTTGCCTTTGTGACAATGGTAACGTGGAAAAAAGGTTGTGTCTGGGATGTGGTTTGATATTTATACAGTATATCATGTGAGTAAGACTGTCTGTTGGTGCTCTTTTATGAAGTGGTAGGTGAAGCTAAGTAATGGAGAGAGAGTTCTCTAGTTTTTGGAAACAGATGATAGTTTTGAGTATAGTTCGCCTGAGTGATTGATTTCCAAGTGAAGGTTAATGTTGTCTTTAATTTTTGAACAAAAATTGTTGATTTAATTAAGTTTCAGTTGGATTTTTTCAATTTCACGGCATATTTCCATGGTGAATGGTTGAACATTTGCTGTATGTTGTTTGTTTCAGGGGCCAAGACCTTTACAGAGGCCATGAAGATGGGGTCTGAGGTATACCATCACCTCAAGGCAGTCATCAAGTCAAAATATGGACAGGATGGTAAGACCCTCTCTCTCTCTTTCTCTTTCACTATTCCCTCTGTTCCTCTCTCTCTCTCTCTCTCTCTCTCCCTCTGTATCTGTGATAAGTGCACACACATGGACGCACACACAAACACACATGCGCGCGCATCCACAGACTTTGAATCTGTACTGCAATATTTATCTTACATCTTAACAGCAAGAGTAATTTGTGTGCAGAGAGGTAAGTTGAGAACAATGTTATAACTTGGTACATATATTTAAATGTAATGCTAATGTTGTACAGTAAAACCTGCATCTAGCGGACCCTTATTTCGGCGGACACCTTAGCATAACGGACAATTCAAGTGAGGACGGATGTATTTTACACTCAAAAACACCTTAAAAGAGCGAACACCTCAAAGGCGTGAACGCGGACACCCTTTTTTGGTCCCGATTGGGTTCGTTACTTGTCAACAACGGACAAACCCTTGAAGCAGACAGCTTTTAGCAGACGCTGGTCCGCCATCTTGGTTCTGCAAATACAATCTCGCTGGCGATGTGAACGCGCGAGAAGCTTATTGTGTAAGCCAATGACAGCACTTGAAAGAAGTTGATTTTTGTATGGTGCACGCTCATTGGTTGATGCAGTGAACTCACAAACATTTCGGGTTTCTACTTTCTGTACTGTGATGCATCTTCATCTCATCCTTCGTCTTCGTCTCATCATGCCAAAACGAAAGAGTCGATGTCATAAAGACCGTTCGAAAAGTTGCTGATGAGCTGAATTGCAGAAAAACTCAAATTTCCAACATAAAAGCTGACCGAACACAAATTCTCAGTCAGTGGGAATCCTGTGCCAGATCGACGGCAAAATGTGTTACGAGAAGAAAAACAACCTATGATGAGTTGAACGAAGAACTCTTCGAGTGGTTTTCAACAGCTCGATCAAAGAATCTTCCAGTGAATGGCCCATTGCTTCAGATAAGAAACCGATTGCACCCCTCTCTCTCTCTCTCTCTCTCTCTCCCTCTCTCTCTCTCTCTCCCTCTCTCTCTCTCTCTCTCTCTCTCTCTCTCTCTCTCTCTCTCTCTCTCTCGCTTGCTCGTTCTCTCTCTCTCTCTAAATGTTGGCGCATTCATATTCATAAGAAAGGACACCTTGCTACAAAGGACAGTGGCAAGGCTCCCGAAGAGCGTCCTTTGCTCGTAGGTTTTACTGTAGTGTTCCGTTTGTCTTCGTTACATGCACCACCACTCCATGTGAGATAATAAAGTAAATTTGATTTGATTGATTTGGTTTGAAGTAGCTACATTCACAAAAGCATCTCAAGAATGTTTCGCATTGCATTTTCTGCAGTTTTGAAGACGAGCCTCTCTTGTCATTGTGTCATGATTTTGCTGTCAAGTGCTACTGTATTTCTTTCAGCCTGCAATGTTGGAGATGAGGGAGGCTTTGCACCCAACATCTTGGACAACAAAGAAGGTCAGGTTTTTATCCTCTCAAAGTGAATTTTCAAGTTAGCTTCTTGTTTAGACTGCACAGCCTATCGATTTTCATCAGCAAACATGTCTGTTGTGTGAGGAAATTGTTTCAGATGAGACTATTGGTGAACCATCTTTTCAAGTAGAAGCTAGTTGCAGAAGTTTCAGATGGAATTATCTGTTCATAGTTGTTCACCACAGCATCTACAGTTCTGCTGTGGTTTTAGTGGTCATCGTTTAACAAGTCTTTTCAAATATATCAGAAAATCCGGTCTAAAATGGTAAGGCCAAAAAATTTTTAAAAATAGTCTGTTTACGGTAACATAGGCCATAGACCAAATAGCCTGGACCGCCAACTCGTCACGTGACCCTTCGAGGTTACGACGCTCGATTTTCACAGGGGCGCTTAGCGTCCGGTTTGAAAGACAGTGAAAAGAAGCACGCTCTAGTTATTTGTGACAATGGGAGGTGACAATGAACGGGATTTTCAAAAACTCCAAACTAAACTTAACACAACTCATCGAAAAACATGTTCCATATGCACTTTAGCTGAGTTTATTTTAGCATTTTCAGAACTTACCTCGGCAACTCCGTCCATGTTTACAATCGACACCGGATATGACATCCCCCTGATTTCGAAAGGCCAAGAAGAGGGGGGTAGTGGGTGCGCTGAGAAGGATAGCACGCTTTTCTGTACCTCTCTTCGTTCCTAAATGCGTGAGGCCGCTACCTCGTAATAGAGAGAAAGAGCAGAGAGAGAGCTAGTTGGCGGTCCAGGATAAATGGTCTATGCATAGGCCAAAAAAAATAGGGTCGGTAGCTCGGGATTTATTTATTTTTTTTCTTTTTTTCTCCTCAAAAAACATAGGTATTTTTGACTCACATGCGAAGCAAAAGTGAGTCTATGTACTCACCCGAGTCGTCCGTCCGTCCGTCCGGACGTCCGTCCGGAAAACTTTAACGTTGGATATTTCTTGGACACAATTCAGTCTATCAGTACCAAATTTGGCAAGATGGTTTATGATGACAAGGCCCCAAAAAACATACATAGCATCTTGACCTTGCTTCAAGGTCAAGGTCGCAGGGGCCATAAATGTTGTCTCAAAAACAGCTATTTTTCACATTTTTCCCATTTTCTCTGAAGTTTTTGAGATTCAATACCTCACCTATATATGATATATAGGGCAAAGTAAGCCCCATCTTTTGATACCAGTTTGGTTTACCTTGCTTCAAGGTCAAGGTCACAGGAGCTCTTCAAAGTTGGATTGTA
Source organism: Littorina saxatilis (assembly GCF_037325665.1). NCBI lineage: Eukaryota > Metazoa > Mollusca > Gastropoda > Littorinimorpha > Littorinidae > Littorina > Littorina saxatilis. The sequence goes on from NC_090254.1 coordinate 21,739,345, forward strand.
TACATATTTTGAAGTGACCTTGACCCTGAACTATGGAAGATAACTGTTTCAAACTTAAAAATTATGTGGGGCACATGTTATGCTTTCATCATGAGACACATTTGGTCACATATGATCAAGGTCAAGGTCACTTTGACCCTTATGAAATGTGACCAAAATAAGGTAGTGAACCACTAAAAGTGACCATATCTCATGGTAGAAAGAGCCAATAAACACCATTGTACTTCCTATGTCTTGAATTAACAGCTTTGTGTTGCATGACCTTGGATGACCTTGACCCTGGGTCAAGGTCACATGTATTTTGGTAGGAAAAATGTGTAAAGCAGTTCTTAGTGTATGTCATTGCTAGGTTTAGTTATTTGACCTTGACCCTGAAGGTCAAGGTCATGTCAAGGTCAAGCATGTGAGTCGTATGGGCTTTGCCCTTCTTGTTAAGTTATTGTGCCAAAAAACAGACTTTTTTTTTTCTTCCCCCAAATACCCAAAAAAAAGTCTAGGGTCGCGCTAAAAAAATAGGGTCGGTCGGGATACTGTAAACAGACTTTTTTTTGTGTGTGGCCTAACACTGTGGTTGTGAACTGAAAATCTGAGTAGGCAAGCTCTGAAGTCTTAAAAGGTGTGTTCAACTGCATCAGAGAGAGGGGATGGTAGTCACTAAAATGTCTTGTTCCTGCAGTCTTTTCTGACGGCGTGTTGTTGTGTTTAGGTCTGGATTTACTGGTGACTGCCATTGAGAAGGCTGGCTACACTGGCAAGATTGAGATCGGCATGGATGTGGCCGCCTCCGAGTTCTGCAAGGAAGGAAAATACGACCTGGACTTCAAGAACAAAGACTCCAAACCTCAAGACTGGGTGAGTTGCTCTGGCCGAGTCCTGTGCTGAGAATAGACTATGTTTGGAAATAACTGTTGTGTTTGCACGGATTGTGGAAGTTGCCGAAACCTCGTAAAAACATTGGAGGGGCCTATCGCTAGCGAGGGGTTTGTTGCATGTGTTTCCGACACACCCCAAGTTAGTGATTGGCCCCTCCACTGTTTGTACGAGGTAGGTGTTGCAAGAAAAGGTCACTCTTGTATAGGCATAGATAAAAAAAAAATGTCCACCAAAATACCCGTGTGACTTGGAATAATAGGCCGTGAAAAGTAGGATATGCGCGGAAATGGCTGCGATCTGCTGGTCGATGTGAATGCGTGATGTATTGTGTAAAAAAATGTCATCTCACACGGCATAAATAGATCCCTGCGCCTTGAGTCCGAGTCTGGAGATACGCGCGCGATATAAGACTTCAGAAATCAAACTCGTCCACACCCCGTACAAACCCAACTGAGTTATTTCCGAAAATCATCTATTCCCGTTCCGTGCCATCCTACTCACAAAAGGAAAGGTAACATGGTGGTATAAGTGTCTATTGTTTTGCAAAGAAAGCACTTCTGAAGGCAAATAGCACATCATCAAAGAAAAGAAGATCCGTGGAAAATTCCGTTCACAGCGAGGTATTTCAGGTTTTGTTGCTTGACTAAGACTCGGATCAACTTGCATCATATTGCTTGCAATGACTGTCACTCCAAGTCAGTTCAGTCACTGTGACATCTCGACCTCGTAGAAGATACGTTCTTAATGCTTTGTGTGATGTGTTCCCATTCCTGATGATTTATGTGATGTGTTCCCATCCCTGATGCTTTATGGGATGTGTTCCCATTCTTAATGCCTTGTGTGATGTGTTTACATTCCTAATGCCTTGTGTGATGTGTTTACATTCATAATGCCTTGTGTGATGTGTTCCCATTCATAATGCCTTGTGTGATGTGTTCCCATTCATAATACCTTGTGTAATATGTTTACATTCATAATGCTGTGTGTGATGTGTTCCCATTCATAATGCCTTGTGTGATGTGTTCCCATTCATAATGCCTTGTGTGATGTGTTCCCATTCATAATGCCTTCGATGTGTTTACATTCCTGATGCTTTGTGTGATGTGTTCCCATTCATAATGCCTTGTGATGTGTTCCCATTCCTGATGCTTTGTGCGCCCCCCGCGGGTTAGGGGGAAGAATTTACCCGATGCTCCCCAGCATGTCGTAAGAGGCGACTAACGGATTCTGTTTCTCCTTTTACCCTTGTTAAGTGTTTCATGTATAGAATATAGTCAATGTTTGTCAAGATTTTAGTCAAGCAGTATGTAAGAAATGTTAAGTCCTTTGTACTGGAAACTTGCATTCTCCCAGTAAGGTAATATATTGTACTACGTTGCAAGCCCCTGGAGCAATTTTTTTATTAGTGCTTTTGTGAAGAAAAAACAATTAACAAGTGGCTCTATCCCATCTCCCCCCCCCCCCCCCCCCCCCTTTCCCCGTCGCGATATAACGTACCTTCGTGGTTGAAAACGACATTAAACACCAAATAAAGAAAGAAAGATGCTTTGTGCGATGTGCTCACATTCATAATGCCTTGTGTGATGTGTTTACATTCCTGATGCTTTGTGCGATGTGCTCACATTCCTGATGCTTTGTGTGATGTGTTCCAATTCCTAATGCCTTGTGTGATGTGTTCCAATTCCGAAGGCATGTTTACATTCCTGATGCTTTGTGCGATGTGCTCACATTCCTGATGCATTGTGCGATGTGTTCCAATTCCTAATGCCTTGTGTGATGTGTTCCCATTCATAATGCTTTGTGTGATGTGTTCCAATTCCTAATGCCTTGTGTGATGTGTTGCAGCTTACGTCCAGTCAGCTGGCGGAGCTGTACAAATCGTTTGTGAAGGACTACCCCATCGTGTCCATCGAGGATCCCTTTGACCAGGACGATTGGGACGCATACACCGCTCTCACCAAAGACGCCAGCTATCAGATTGTTGGGTCAGTTGTGAATGATTGAGGCTTTGTTCAGAATGGAACAGGCTGGAGAACTCTCCTGGGATTTGCAATTCTCTGAGGAAAGCAACTGTCCTCCCAAGAGACAACAAATTGAGGACCAAGAACGTTTTCGTTCATCATGGTTTGACATTAGTCATAATTTGAAACCTTTCCATCTATAAATGCCTCCGAAACCTGGGTGAAATATTGACCCGATGAAGTATGTGGCACATGCAAAGTGAGACCCCTGCTATTATCACAGGACACTCCCATGAAAAGAGACTTTCTGTTGTCAATTATCTTACCCAAAATGTACCTGTCATGAATTCCACCCGCAATGTAGGGACAGTTGGCTGGTCCCAAGGGTGCTCTTTCATCTCAGGTACCACTGTACAGCAGACTCTAACTCCCCCTTCAAAAGTCCACCCCCACCCCCAAAAAAAAACCAAAAAAAACCGCCCTCTGTTCAGTCAAATCTGACTCTTCAAAAGTGCCCCCCCAAGAAACCTCTTCTTGCTATTTTCCAGAGATGACTTGCTGGTGACCAACCCCACACGCGTGCAGACAGGCATCGACAAGAAGGCCTGCAACGCCCTGCTGCTGAAGGTGAACCAGATCGGCACGGTGACGGAGTCCATCAAGGCTTGCAAGATGTCGCAGGACGCTGGCTGGGGGGTCATGGTGTCCCATCGCAGTGGAGAGACTGAGGACACCTTCATTGCTGACCTGGTGGTGGGACTGAGCACCGGACAGGTGGGTGCAGAGAAAATCTGTTGTTTGTTTTTTTTTGTCTCTTTCTCAAGTTTCTTCTTTTTTCATGGGCTGAAACTCCCATGTTCACTCATGTTTTTGCACGAGTGGGTTTTTACGTGCATGACCATTTTTACCCCGCCATTCAGGCAGCCATACGCCGCTTTCGACGGAGTCAAGTTGTGTGATTGAATCGAAGGTGACAGCTGAGAATCAGACTTATGTTTTATGTCAAAGGGAAGCAACACATGAACGTTTATTCATTTCTTTGCGAAACAAAACGATACTGACTTAGCTCCCTTTGTTCACAACACGTTGATAGCATTACACATTTTTCCTCGCAGAAGACACGGGGTTGGGCGAAGCACAATGCAGAATGCAACCCATGCTCTGTTCGGGATTGGATTTTAAGGGGTTACAGATCCAGTTTTGTTATTCTGTAATGTATTTCTTTTTTGAGAACAGCAGATATTTGACCACACTGCATGATGTTAGGAGGATTATGATTGATCTCTTCTGTTATACAGATCAAGACAGGCGCCCCTTGCCGCTCGGAACGACTGGCCAAATACAACCAGATTCTGAGAATCGAAGAGGAGCTAGGATCCAAGGCCGTCTTCGCTGGAAAGAACTTCAGGAAACCCTAGGCTTTCTCATCTTCTGCCATTTCACGCTCATATAATAGTGATGATGTCCCTACCCCTCCCCCATCTGACTTTGTTTACAGTTCCAAGTTCATTTTTATGGGCGGGCCCTTGCCACCTTCGAACTTTTGTGTAATAATAAGACTGTGGAAGACGTTGAACGTCAAGTGTGCGAAATTACAATGTAGTGCATACTTTGGTTGACTTGCTTCGCTTGCTTGAAATAAACTTCGCTCTGTGTTGTTGAGACCCGGACTGCAGACGAGAAGACTGTATATTTGTATTGTCCCACAACTTCTGCTAGATGCTGAGATTCATTACAAATGGAGATCAGAAAATGAATGTTGCAGAATTGATGTCATAGCTTTAGAATTGAATAATATGGGATATGGGTGTTTGTTGTACCTCTCAGAATGTAACTACGCTAGTGCCATGAGCATTAGAAGTAGATAATGGCAGGAAGAGAGAACCCAATTCAAAATGGTTTACTGTAATAGACTTTTACTGCATGTTTTTCTCTCATGCAAATAGATCTGTCAAAAAAGATTCCTGTTTCAACTGATTATATTTCAAATTGTCAGAATGCTTTTTTTTATCTCTCTCTTCTCTCTCTCTCTCGTCTTTTTATTTAATATTGTTAAATTATATTTATTTCTGTTTTCGCAAATGTTTTTGTAGAGATTGATGTAAAAGCTGAACTTTTTTTGGTATTCTAAATGCTGTTTCAGTATTTTGCTGTCATGCCAAACTTGCGTTTGGTATTATAGTTGTTGCTTATATTGGCTTTTGGCTTATGTATCTGGATTGGTTTTTCAACTGTGTGGGTTGAAAAGGCATGTTGAAAGAATTGAAAAATACAGTCTTATAACAGGAATTTGGTTTGGAAAGTACATTGTGAGAGTGCCAAAAACACTGAATGAGACAGACATACAGGCATGTGAAAATAATGATCTAATTGAACACACACACAACCACACACACACACATGGACATCCAAGTATAATTCTCTCACTCTTTCTTGGTATGTGTGTGTTCACACGCACACACACACGCATGCAGTTTCCACAGTGAACGTTCTGTTGCAGGAACTGCATGCTAGACCTATCAAAGCCACAGAAGACCTGGTACGGTCCTGCATAACACATTAACACATGCATAATATGAGCAGGGACTGTTCCCCTCCAATCTAATCTGCCAGTCAAAGAACTTTACCTAAATCTGCAGCCAGTCACTGGTACAACTGGTGAAAACACAAGCAGTTGAAGGGCTTATAATGTTGACCACTTTTTGTTTTCAAGCTGATTAGCTAGCCTTCCAGTTTCAAGGATAGGTTATCACACAAAGTTTCAAAACCGTAACTCTTGTTTCCTTTGCATTATTGGTGTTAACCGAAATCAGTTACAACATCCATTTATTGGCATGTTGAATTTACTCATAGCATCAAAGTGGGCACTCAAACAGAAGAGGGGTTTTGCCATCATGCTGTGTGTATTTTTAAGACTGCCTTGTGCAGTTTGTTAATTATTGCCAAGACAGCAGCTGTTACGTACCGTGCACAAACACCATCAAAAAGCGGGTTTTCTTCCAACTTCGCCGCTGTCGCTTTTTTCGGGTGCGTATCGCTAGCGCTACGTGTCATTTGTGCTACGTGCTGCTATCACTACGTTGATTAGTGCTACAAATAATTTGTCTGAGTCGCTATCATTTGTTCATTATCACTACGTGTCGACAGCACTACATCTTTTAGCGCTACGTGTCATTATCGCTACGTGTCAATACCACTACTTACTGACGACTCCCTCTTTCTCATTTTTTTCTCTCGCTCTCACTCCTGGTTTGTGTGTGTGTATATGTATGTATGTTTATGTGTGTGTGTGTCTGTTTCAGTGTGTGTGTGTGTGTGTGTGTGTGTGTGTGTCTCGCTCGCTCTCTCTCTCTCTCTCTCTCTCTCTCTCTCTCTCTCTCTCTCTCTCTCTCTCTCTCTCTCTCTCTCTCTCTCTCTCTCTCTCTCTCTCTCTCTCTCTCTCTCTCTCTGTGGCCTTAATATAATAAACCGTTCTGAGTTCTCGCACACACAAAGGGAAGTGTCTGCCGTTTGAACATGTAGTATAGTGGTATCGACACGTAGCGCTACAGTACATTGGTTTTTCAAAAATAGTGATATCGACACGCAGTGCTATTGAGACGTAGTGATAATGGCATGTGTGAATTGTGGCAATAGCACTACGTGCCGATAGCACTACTGTTTTTGGCAATTTGTGTCCGTAGCACTACAGAAAATAGCGCAAATGATACGTAGCACAAATGACACCAGAGATGTATGTCTCTGATGACACGCACCGCTTTTTTCACACCCTTGATCAGCCTGACTACGAAACAGATTGACAGTAACTGGACATGCATGCACAAGTCTCTAAAGAAACCCACTGCTTTACAAAACAACATAATACAACTGTCATGTTTTTAACTCTTTCGACGGTTGAGTGTGAATCGTACGAGCTGTAACATTAAAAAAAAAACGCATTTATTTGGTAGGGTGTGTGAGGTCAAAGACGTCATACTCAATTATTGCTCAAAACAAAATTAACTATACCATTATCTGGTTGAGGTTGACTGACTGTGTGTTTCTGCTGGCAAGAAAAAGGTAATTTTGAGTACCAATTCAACATTTTCCGATAACACGTAACATTCCTACGTCGCAAAACTGATCTGTGTAGAGGCTGGACATTCAATTGAATATGAAACCATAAAGAAATCTCTTCAACTTTTCTAAGTAAGGTGGTGACTTTTCAATATCAAGATGGCGAGACGTTGTTGTTGTTGTCGTTCTTCTTCTTCTTCTTCCGTTTAGCAACCACGGTCATAAATGATCATTATTGTTGCATGGTGGGGCGAAGAGAGGTCAGTTAAAAATAATAAAATTAAAATAAAGTAAAAATAAAAATAAAAGGGAAGGGAAGGGATGTTACTGTCGTCATGATGCCCCCTCCCCCCCCCCCCCCTGTGGTAGGGGCATCAGCATACAGGGCCAGGGTTTTAGGAGTCAGGGTGTTTGTTGTTTGTTTGATTGTTTGTTGGTTTGTACGTTGTTCTTTGTTGTATGGTGGTGGTGGTGATGATGGTGGTGTTTGTTTATTGTTGTCGTTGTTGCTGCTCAATGCTGCTGTAGATTAGCGTTCGTGACACTTGTCGACGAATCCGGCTTTATAGAGAAACTGATACGTGACCCTTGTTTTTTGCGATTACAGATAATCAAAGTGTAATCCATAACGATAACGTACAGTGTGTGACCCTGCCCGTGTGTCTGTGTGTGCGCGTGTACGTGTGTGCGTACATGCGTGCTGTGTACGTCTGTCCCTGAGTCTCAGACCAATGCACACACACACTCTCTCTCTCTCTCTCTCTCTCTCTCTCTCTCTCTCTCTCTCTCTCTCTCTCTCTCACTTTCTCTCTCTTTCTCTCTCACTCTCTCTCTCTCACACACTCTTTCTCTCTCTCTCACTCTCTCTTTCTCACTCTCTCTCACTCAGTCACTCTCCCTCTCTTTCACTCTCCCTCTCTCTCACTATTTCTCTCTCTCACTCTCTCTCTCCTCTCTCTCGATCTCTCTCTGTCACTCGTACTCGCCCTCTCTCAGAGTCACCTGCTCTCTCTATCTCACTGTCTCTCTCTCACAGGCTCTCTCTCTCTCTCACTCTTTTTCTCATTCACACTCTGTCAGTCTCACTCTCTCTCTCTCTCACGCCCTCTCTCACACACACTCTCTCTCTCACACACTCTCTCTCTCTCTTTCTCTCACTTTCTCTGTCTCACTCTCTCATTCTCTCTGTCTCACTCTATCTCTGTCTCACTCTCTCTTTCACTCTCTCCTTCTCTCTCACTCTCTCTCTCTCTGTCACTCCCTCTTTCTCTCTCTCTCTCTCTATCTATCTCTCTCTCTCTCTCACACTCTCAAAGTAACTAACCCTAACCATTAACCACTAACCATAAAAGCCTTGTTTGAAGAAAGGCTATATTTTGGGGGTTGTATGGGCTGTTTGGTGAGAGGTGGCACCTTTGTTACCCTGGCAGCAGCTCCCTTTTGAGAAGGACAAGAACACTGGTCCTCCACCAGCACCCAACTCTCACTCAAGTTCTGGCTCCAAGAAAGCTGTTAAAACAGCGGCCACACCCTTGTAAACCGTCTCAGTCTGCTGGCGGGCGAAACGAAGTGAGGGGCTGATAAGTTCTGCTTTTGAGCACAATCTAGTGTAGTTCAAACAAGTCGCGTAAGGTGAAAATACAACATTTAGTCAAGCTGTCGAACTCACAGAATGAAACTGAACGCACTGTAATTTTTCAGCAAGACCGTATACTCGTAGCATCGTCAGTCCACCGCTCGTGGCAAAGGCAGTGAAATTGACAAGAAGAGCGGGGTAGTAGTTGCGCTGAGAAGGATAGCACGCTTTTCTGTACCTCTCTTCGTTCTAACTTTCTGAGCGTGTTTTTAATCCAAACATATCATATCTATATGTTTTTGGAATCAGGAACCGACAAGAAATATGATGAAAGTGTTTTTAAATTGATTTCGAAAATTTAATTTTGATCATAATTTTTATATTTTTAATTTTCAGAGCTTGTTTTTAATTCAAATATAACATATTTATATGTTTTTGGAATCAGAAAATGATGAAGAATAAGATGAACGTAAATGTGCATCGTTTTATAAAAAAGAAATGTTTTTTTACAATTTTCAGATTTTTAAGGACCAAAGTCATTAAATAATTTTTAAGCCACCAAGCTGAAATACAATACTGAAGTCCGGCCTTCGTCGAAGATTTCTTGGCCAAAATTTCAATCAATTTGATTGAAAAATGAGGGTGTGACAGTACTAGTGCCGCCTCAACTTTTACAAAAAGCCGGATATGACGTCATTAAAGACATTTATCGATTTTTTTTTAAAAAAAGTCCGGGGATATCATTCCCAAGAACTCTCATGTAAAATTTCATAAAGATCGGTCCAGTAGTATAGTCTGAATCGCGCTACACACACACGCACATACAGACAGACACACACACACATACACCACGACCCTCGTCTCGATTCCCCCTCTATGTTAACAAATTTAGTCAAAACTTGACTAAATGTTTTTGGAATCAGAACATGATGAAGAATAAAATAAAAGTAATTTTGCATCGTTTTATAAAAAAATAATTTATATGTTTTTGGAATCAGAAAATGATGAAGAATAAGATGAACGTAAATGTGCATCGTTTTATAAAAAATAAATGTTTTTTTACAATTTTCAGATTTTTAATGACCAACGTCATTAATTAATTGTTAAGCCTCCATGCTGAAATGCAATACCGAAGTCCGGCCTTCGTCGAAGATTGCTTGGCCAAAATTTCAATCAATTTGATTGAAAAATGAAGGTGTGACAGTGCCGCCTCAACTTTTACAAAAAGCCGGATATGACGTCATAAAAGACATTTATCGAAAAACTAAAAAAAACGTCTGGGGATATCATACCCAGAAACTCTCATGTAAAATTTCATAAAGATCGGTCCAGTAGTTTAGTCTGAATCGCTCTACACACACACACACACACACACACACACACACACACATATATATACCACGACCCTCGTCTCGATTCCCCCTCTATGTTAAAGCATTTAGTCAAAACTTGACTAAATGTAAAAACATTAAAAAAAGTTAAACCAAGGCGTAGGTTAAAACACATGTTGAAAACTTGTGAACAAAATAACGCGCCAGCGATGCCAGGAAGGACTGAATATTGTGCGTGTTTGTGTGTGTGTGTGTGTGTGTGTGTGTGTGTGTGTCTGTCTGTCTGTCTGTCTGTCTGTCTGTCTGTCTATGTGTGTGTGTGTGTGTGTGTGTGTGGGCGGGTGGGTGCATGCGTGCGTGTATGTGTGTGTGCGTGCGTGCGTGCGTGCGTGCGTGTGTGTGTGTGTGTGTGTCTGTCTGTTTGTCTGTCTGTCTGTCTGTATGTCTGTCTGTCTGTCTGTCTGTCTGTGGCTGCGTATGTCCGTGTTTACGTACCCATCACAGCTGATATAATGCAAACCCTATTCCAAAATAGATCGTGGGGATAACAAATTTGTATTTAAAAAGCGCGTGTTCCTCATTACAGGGTGCGCGTCAACGTGATCGGCAGCAAGACACCGGAAACCATTTTGATTCTGTGGCGTGATTATGCGTTGTGGACCGAGCGTTAGTTAGTCCAGTTTGCTCTCATGAAAATTCTAAAATGGACTTTGAGACACACACTTAGCCTACCTCTTTCTCTGTTTACAATATCTTTCGTCAAATGTTATATCCAAATGTCATGTCTCTATTACCTTAGCCGTGCATCGTTTCACATGTGAACACAACAGGAATGGCTTAATTACTGCGGATGCAAGCAGACCCGGTATTTTTGCACGTGCATTTCTGGCAATAATTTGATTAAAACTAACGCCCCGAATTCACTCGAGATGATATCAATATTGAATCGCGCGACTGATGAAAAACAATTAACACGGTTCTCTGGATTTTCTTCGTGTATTTGCAAAATTACCTTTGAGGTTTAAAAAGAGAAGAGTATATTTATCTGTGGCCTAAAATGTGTGTCAACCTTTTAGTGGCACCAAATGTCATCGACATTTCTCTGGCATAAATATCAGTGGTAACGAACAGGCTCGTTTAGACTGGGAATACCCTATGTCTGTGTCTGTTCTTTGCAAAACAAAAGTATATTATGAAGCTCCGATTCTTGTCTGTTTAGCCTGTGAGCAGGTTCTGATTGGAGACATAATATGAGAAATTCATACAGGGAAAAACAAATAGAAGAGAACACCTAAGGCATCATGTATTATTCTTTTCTTTTCCGGAATAAAAAAAATCGCGTGAAGTGGAATGAATATTGTTAGTCAATCCGTCAAACCCACAGAATGATACAGGCCTTGAACAGCGTGAGGAGTTGAAGGGGTCAAACGAATCCGTTGCTGCAAGCTTTTCCCATGGATAGCGTCTCGAATTTACTTGAACAAATTTCCCACGGAAAATAAATATACCGAGAAGAAGGAGAAGAAGAAGAAGAACTAAAAACAACAAACACAACAAAATCAACAACTACTATAACAACAACAACAACAACAACAACAACAACAACAACAACAACAACAACAACAACAACAGCAACAACAACAGAAGTTCATCTGTGGAGTGGTACGTACCAAACAGGAAACACAGAGAAAAAGAACAGAAAAAAATGTTTGCATTGTGATAAACCACAAATAATAGAGACAAAAAAAGAAAACATACCGAACACAGCATGGCCAGACTTCACTTCGTTTTTCAAAGGTTCACCTACTTTTTCCTCTTCGTGTATTTCACCGTGAACAGGTGTGAATGTCAAACTTTGCCCAATTATAGCGAAATTGCGTTCTACAAGCTCCACTCCGACTTATTTGGAACTGGTTACAACCGGAATGTCAGGCCAACCCTTGACTCGTCACAGGCCACAGTGGTGAATGTAAAGCTCAAGGTACTCAGCCTCCGTGACGTCGACATGAAGGAACAGCAGATGAAAATGATGGTTCTCTTGGAGTTCCAGTGGAGGGTGAGTATGACGTTTGTTTGAAAGGTTCAATACTCGTACAGTGTTCTAGATGGTCGAACGTGTAGCAAAGACCTGTGCGTGTACATGTAGATATTGTGTCACCCGTGACTCTCTTATTTTCTCCAATGTTCCAAATCATACGTTGTTTTGTATCCTTGGCGGATGATGACTTTATTCAGTTATTCTGCAGAAAAACAGAAATGCTGGAGAAAAACCGTTCTTTTCTGCAGCATTTCTGCATAATGTCATCTTTCGCGAGAGCAACGTTTTTTCTGCAGTAAAACAGTTTTACTGCAGTAAAATTGAAATCAAGAATGCTGCGGTAAAACGGAGATGTTGTTTTACTGGAGAAAAACTGTTTACACTTTTTCTTCTGCATTTTGGCATTATTCAGTTATTCTGCAGAAAAAACAGAAATGCTGGAGAAAAACTGTCTTTTCTGCAGCATTTCTGCATAATGTCATCTTTTGCCGAAGCAACGGGTTTTTCTGGAACAAAACATTTTACTGCAGTAAAATTGAAATCAAGAATGCTGCAGTAAAACGGTGCTGTTGTTTTACTGCAGAAAACCTGTTTACACTTTTTCTGCAGCATTTTGTACTGGCTCTTGGCGGATTATGACATTATTCAGTTATTCTTGAGAAAAACCGAAATGCTGGAGAAAAACTCTGCATAATGTCATCTTTCGCGAGAGCAACGTTTTTTTTCTGCAGTAAAACAGTTTTACTGCAGTAAAATTGAAATCAAGAATGCTGCAGTAAAACTGTGATGTTGTTTTACTGCAGAATAGTCTGTCACAGTTTTTCTGGAGAAAAACGAACGACCTTGTAAAGTAGCGTTTGTATTCGTCGCCCCCTGGGATAGTATAATAGTTTGTTCCGACAGACAAAATACATTCGTGTCAGTCACGCACAACTATTGGTAATTCTGGATGAGTCCATCTCCCGACAGTGGGAGGCTCGCGTGCTCCAACATTATAATGAGCCTGTACAAAATGCTGCAGAAAAAGTGTAAAGTGTATTCTAGCGGTACAATCACATTCGATTACTCTTTCAATAAATACGTTCCAGATAAAGTCAGTTTGTTTGTTTGTTTGTTTGTTTGCTTAACGCCCAGCCGACCACGAAGGGCCATATCAGGGCGGTGCTGCTTTGACATATAACGTGCGCCACACACAAGACAGAAGTCGCAGCACAGGCTTCATGTCTCACCCAGTCACATTATTCTGACACCGGACCAACCAGTCCTAGCGCTAAGATAAAGTCAGGGTTACTTGACGTTTTGGTGCGAGTGTATTTGGTGTTGTAATTGTTTAGTATTGTAAGACGCTTGGAATGATATGATTTGCGCAAAAGAATATCTTTATTATCATTATAATGATGATTTTATCTTATATTTTCTTATGTTTTTTTAATTTATTCTCTTCTCTCGTCTCATCTCATCTCATCTTATCTCATCTAATTTCATCTCATTTCATCTAATCTAATATTATTTCATTTAATCTCATCTCATCTCATCTCATTTCGTCTCATCTGAGGAGGACTGGGTGGCCGAGTGGTAACGCACTTGCGCTCGGAAGCGAGAGGTTGCGAGTTCGACCCTGGGTCAGGGCGTTAGCAATTTTCTCCCCCCTTTCCTAACCTAGGTGGTGGGTTTAAGTGCTAGTCTTTCGGATGAGACGAAAAACCGAGGTCCCTTCGTGTACACTACATTGGGGTGTGCACGTTAAAGATCCCACGATTGACAAAAGGGTCTTTTCTGGCAAAATTGTATTGGCATAGATAAAAATGTCCACCAAAATACCCGTGTGACTTGGAATAATAGGCCGTGAAAAGTAGGATATGCGCCGAAATGGCTGCGATCTGCTGGCCGATGTGAATGCGTGATGTATTGTGTAAAAAAATTCCATCTCACACGGCGTAAATAAATCCCTGCGCGATATAAATTGCATAAAATAAAATTTTTTTAAATAAAAATAAAAAAAATCCCTGCGCTTAGAATTGTACCCACGGAATACGCGCGATATAAGCCTCATATTGATTGTATAGAAGTGTTGTTGTTTTTTGTTGTTGTTGTTTTCTAATGGAAAACCGCTACCCATTGGGAACTCTGTATATACATTCTTTACTTGATCTTGTATTTGAACCCTCTTTACAAACTTTACCCTTGTTTTTTCTGCTGTCTTTTTGTAGCGCAATTCTTCCCAGACCAGCCCGCAGATACACCCTCCCCCTGGCCATTTTCTTGTTCCTGATCCTGATAGGATATGTCAGTTAATTTAAGCATGTACAGGGCCAGAATTGGGTGTTTCTATGGAAAAGCAGTAGTTCTCTGTCGCAAACTTGCTTTATTATGTGAATCTTCTGTGTTACCATTTGTGATTTTAACTTCCCTTAAATCACCAGCCCGTGTTCCGTTATCATTGTTCGTTTTTTGTTGTGTTACCTTCAGCTTCAAAAACTGGTCGGCTTTATTAACCAACACCAAGTTGTCAAAAACAAATAACGTTGATTTGAATGACCCGCAGTCAAGTCCTTCTGTAACCCCGTTTGCACAGTCGACGTTGTATTCATTAGGTGACGTAGGTCCTGAACACGAGCATGAAATCAGTGTTGTACACATTAATGTCAGAAGCCTTAGGAATAAAATTAATTTATTGCAGCCCGAAGTTCAACGGCACGATGTCTTAACACTTTCGGAGACATGGCTAGCGCATTCTGATGATAACTCCTCATTATTGATTCCAAATTTCAGTCCCCCTGTTCGACTTGACCGTCCAGACCATTCTTATGGCGGAGTAGCAATCTATGTAAAAAAAATATTTGTATTATAAACCCCGTCCTGAGTTTAACGTCGTCGGCCTAGAAGCCGTGTGGGTCGAGATAAAATTGAATAAAGAAAGTATTTTGATAGGTTCATTTTACCGTCCACCGAATGGAAATGCTCAATATTGGGAATTAGTAGACGAAAGTTTAAGAAAAGTAAATAGTCAAGTATTGAAGTTTGTGATCTGTGGTGACTTTAACGTTGATTTTATAAGTTCTCCCTCTCACATTTTTTTCAATATGTTGCATTCATATCAGCTCTGTCAACTTGTCAATGTTCTGACACGTGTAACTGAAACAAGCAGTACCTGCATAGACCTTATAATTACACAAACGCCACAAATAATTAAATCTGTAGATGTTTTGCCACCAGTTTGCAGCGATCATAGCGTACCACGGGCGATATTAAAACGTACTGTAAATGTGAGTAACTCCTTTAAACGAACTATTTTCAATTACGATAAATTGAATATAGAAGGGTTTTGTAACGCTCTTTCACAGATTGATTGGACAGGTATGGTGACGAATGAAATGTTTAATGATAGTATTGATGTTTTTAGTACAACTTTTATGAATGTTGCAAAGCAGTTCATGCCTGTTAAAGAAGTTACTGTACGCCCTAAAGACGCACTCTGGATTACCCCAGAAATCTTAAAGTTAATCGACGAGAGAGATCAAACTCACCTGAGAGCAAAAACGAGTAACTCTTTAGAAGATTGGCTGAGCTATCGTCAGACGCGTAATCGTGTTACAGCAGCTAAGCGAGACAGAGTCCAGCAATTCTATATTGAGTTAGACGAACGCATTTCCGACCAAGGTTCCTTTGGTACTAAAAAGTGGTGGCAGTTGGTAAAGTCATTCATGGACAAGAAAGGACTTGGTGTTGATGAAATTCCTCCGATTAATTTTGAAGGCAAGATTTACCAGTCAAACCAGGAAAAAGCTAACGTTCTGAACAATTTTTTCATTGAAAATTCCGTTCTTAAAACGCCAGACGACAATTTGCCTCAAGCTGATTTTTTCGACAGCGAACTTAATGATATTTATCTTACAGTCGACGAGGTTAAATAGGTTATTAAAGGCCTTGATAAAGGTAAAGCCACTGGTCCGGATCTTATTCACAATAGACTTCTAGTTGCTGCTGTTGACGCCATAGCAGAACCCCTGACATATTTGTTTTATAGAAGCCTTAGAGAAGGTATATATCCTAGTTTGTGGAAAACGGCTCATGTCACTCCTGTTTACAAAGCCGGCCCAGCAGATTGTTGTAACAATTATCGACCAATTTCATTATTAAGTTGTGTTGGGAAGGTAATGGAGCGCTGTGTCCACAGCCATGTTTACACCTTTTTACAGCGAAATGATATATTAACACCGGCACAGTCAGGATTTATTCCTGGTGACTCTACCATTTGTCAACTGGCTTCTATCTATGACGAGTTCTGTTTAAATTACGATATGGGAATTACCACTCAAGCTGTTTTTTGTGATGTGTCAAAGGCATTTGAAAAAGTCTGGCACAAAGGGTTGTTATATAAACTGGAACTAGTAGGAATTAGAGGACAATTGTTGAAATGGTTTCACGATTATTTAACAAATCGCCACCAGGCGGTTGTTATTAAGGGTGCTAAGTCTGCATTAAAATGTATCCCGGCAGGTGTTCCACAAGGTTCTGTTCTAGGCCCTTTGTTATTCCTGATATATATTAACGACATTGTGAATGATACTGAATCTGTTATAAAGTTGTTTGCTGATGACACGAGCATGTCCATGTTCTTAGAAGATCCAACTAGACGAGCGCAGATTTTGAACGCAGACCTAAATAAAATTAATACCTGGGCAAAACAGTGGAAAGTTAAATTTAACGAAGCAAAAACGGAACTGTTAGACATAAAACGTGATAATATACCAACCGAACCAATGGGATTGTTTTGGAAAACGTGAAGCAACATAAACATCTTGGCGTAATCTTGCAGAATAATTGTAAGTGGAACTTCCAAGTGAGAAGCATCGTAAAAAAGGTCACCTTATTAATTAATTGTTTAAGATATCATAAATATAGATTAAATCGTAAAAGTCTGGAAACTATGTATAAATCTTTCGTTCTTCCACATTTTGACTACGCAGACATCCTATGGGACAACTGCACCGAGTACTGGTCAACTGCACTGGAAAAATTACATTTGGAAGCCATTCGGACTATAATCGGTGGTGTGCGCGGCACCAGCCACGAAAAACTGTATAAAGAAAGCGGATTTTGTAACCTAAAAGAAAGATGGAGCAGACACAAACTGATTTTATATTACAAGATGGTATATGGCAAATGCCCTCATTACTTATCACATATTTTGCCACCTTTAACTTCTGATGTTAACCCCTATCATCATAGAAGACCATTAGAAAGAAGAGTCCCCATGTGCAAAACTGAATTATACCGTCGATCTTTTATACCATCTACTACTGTCCTGTGGAACACCTTGCCAGACAACATCAAAACAACTAACTCAATCAGCTATTTCAAACGCTATTTATCTACTCCTGATTATAACGTACCTGCCTATTATTACTGTGGTAAAAGACTGGAAGAGATTCATCACTGCAGAATGCGCCTAAACATGAGTAATTTGAATTCTGACCTGTGTAAACGCCACTTACAGGGAAACCCACTGTGCGCTTGCGGCTACCTGAACGAAACAGCTGACCATTATTTGACACACTGTCCTTTGTACGTAGATGCTCGCCTGTCTACGATAAACGCACTTCCTGTAAATTACAGACATGTTGAAATATTGTTAAATGGTAGCGAAAACCTTTCTCTTTGCACCAACAAGCTTATTTTTGAAAGTGTCCAATCGTTTATCCATGAATCTGGTCGTTTTTACATTTAGTCAAGTTTTGACTAAATGTTTTAACGTAGAGGGGGGAATCGAGACGAGGGTCGTGGTGTATGTGCGTGTGTGTGTGTGTGTGTGTGTGTGTGTGTGTGTGTGTGTGTGTGTGTGTGTCTGTGTGTGTGTGTAGAGCGATTCAGACTAAACTACTGGACCGATCTTTATGAAATTTGACATGAGAGTTCCTCGGTATGATATCCTCAGACGTTTTTTTCATTTTTTTGATAAATTTCCTTGATGACTTCATATCCGGCTTTTCGTGAAAGTTGAGGCGGCACTGTCACGCTCTCATTTTTCAACCAAATTGGTTGAAATTTTGGTCAAGTAATCTCCGACGAAGCCCGGACTTCGGTATTGCATTTCAGCTTGGTGGCTTAAAAATTAATTAATGGCTTTGGTCATTAAAAATCTGAAAATTGTAAAAAATAATTTTTTTTATAAAACGATCCAAATTTACGTTCATCTTATTCTCCATCATTTTCTGATTTCCAAAAACATATAAATATGTTATATTCGGATTAAAAACAAGCTCTGAAAATTAAAAATATAAAAATTATGATCAAAATTAAATTTTCGAAATCAATTTAAAAACACTTTCATCTTATTCCTTGTCGGTTCCTGATTCCAAAAACATATAGATATGATATGTTTGGATTGAAAACACGCTCAGAAAGTTAAAACGAAGAGAGGTACAGAAAAGCGTGCTATCCTTCTCAGCGCAACTACTACCCCGCTCTTCTTGTCAATTTCACTGCCTTTGCCATGAGCGGTGGACTGACGATGCTACGAGTATACGGTCTTGCTGCGTTGCATTGCGTTCAGTTTCATTCTGTGAGTTCGACAGCTACTTGACTAAATGTTGTATTTTCCCCTTACGCGACTTGTTATTGATTTGACTCAGTACCCATTTTCATGCCAACAACCCTTATTTTATATGCCTTTTTCAAATATATATTTAGCGAGCTACTGCTTATTTGCCACAGGATTATGGTTTGTAATGTACTATGTATATTCTTTTTTGTATGCGCTAACCACCTTCATCTTTTATATGTACCTACCGTTCTTTCCTCCCACCTCCACCCTCCCCCCTCTTCCTCCTGCTAGCTTTTTCTTATTCTTTCTGATTTGCTTTAACTATGCTTTTCATCTAGATAGTTCCACAATTTTTTAGTAATGCTTGTCCGACATCATATTTGTGTTATTTTACTACTACGTAGGGCGCGTAATATAAGCGTTTGCTTGAGTTCGTGTCCCTATTGTTTATCGTTGTATTATTGTATCATGTTTGATTTAATAAAACATTGATTAAACAAAAAACAATAAAACTAAAAATATTGATTGATTGATTGATCATCTCAGCTCATTGTTATCTCATCTCATCTCATCTCATTTCATCTAATCTCATTTCATCTCGTCTCATCTAATTTCATATAATCTCATTTCATTTCATCGTATCTCATCTCATTTCATCTCATCTAATCTAATCTCTTTTTATCTCATCTCATCTCATCTCATTTCATCTCATCTCATCTCTTCTTGTCTTAACTGTGTGCACAGGATGAGCTGCTGCAGTGGCAAACGCATAACTACGAGCAAGTGCAGGCAATCTTCATCCCGCAGAAACAAATATGGGTCCCCGATCTCACAGTGGATCAGTACCTCGGAGAAACCTATCTCAAAATGGGTCAGTTCCCAAAGCATGTTGAATGGCATGCATTTTTTTCTCCAGCATAATTGTAAATATGGCCAGAAAAGTTTAAGGCAGTTTTAGGTAGTTCGGGCCGTTGTTGTTGTTAGTTTTTTTCTCTGGGTTTTTTCTTTGCTTTTGTGAGGTGTTTATTTATCTATGTCATATAATGTTTTTATGATAAAAAAAATGCAAGTTAAGTAATTCACATTTGTTTTGTTGGTGATTTTAACAAACATTCATTCAAGTGCAACTTATCGTGAAATATCTTCGTCTATCTGACTATTACCCTCTGACTGTCTCTGTGACCATCTGTCTTTCTGTCAATTCTTCTGACTTGTTCCTCTGGCCATCTGTACGTCTATCCATCGGTTCCTTTTTCTCCCTATCTGCCTGTCTGCCCACCCTTTTGCCCATCTGTCTGTCCGTCTATCCATCTGTCCCTCTGTGTCTGTCTGTCTTCCTGCCTTTATACGTATCCATCTATCCATCTGTCAATCTGTGTCTGTCTGCCTTTATACGTATCCATCTATCCATCTGTCACTCTGTGTCTGTCTGTCTGCCTTTATACGTATCCACCTATCCATCTGTCAATCTGTGTCTGTCTGTCTGCCTTTATACGTATCCATCTATCCATCTGTCAATCTGTGTCTGTCTGTCTGCCTTTATACGTATCCATCTATCCATCTGTCAATCTGTGTCTGTCTGTCTGCCTTTATACGTATCCACCTATCCATCTGTCAATCTGTGTCTGTCTGTCTTCCTGCCTTTATACGTATCCATCTATCCATCTGTCACTCTGTGTCTGTCTGTCTGCCTTTATACGTATCCACCTATCCATCTGTCAATCTGTGTCTGTCTGTCTTCCTGCCTTTATACGTATCCATCTATCCATCTGTCACTCTGTGTCTGTCTGTCTGCCTGCCTGTGTACTTATCCATCTATCCATCTGTCACTCTGTGTCTGTATGTCTGCCTGATCTATCCGTCTATCTATCTGCCCCTTCTATACGTCTGTCCCTCTGTTTATCTGTATGTCTGTCCCCAGGTGACGACAGCCTGCTTCTCAAGGTGGTGAGGGATGGTAAGGTCAAGTGGAGTCCAGGTCTCACGCTGCAGACTTCCTGTGCCGTCAACATTAGGTACTACCCCTTTGACCAACAGGTGCGGGCACGGAAGTTTTTATTTGCTTTCATCATCATCATCATCATCATCATCATCATCATCATCATCATCATCATCATCATCATCATCATCATCATCATCATCATCAGCATCATCATCACCATCATCAGCATCGTAATCATCATCATCATCATCATCATCATCATCATCATCATCATCAGCATCAGCATCAGCATCAGCATCATCATCTTTATCATCATTGTAATTATCATCACCATCTTCTTTCGTGTTTAGGTGTTTTGCACGATTTGGGTTTTACATTTAGGGCCGTTTCATTTACGCAGCCATAATCCTATTCTAGGGGATGCTTGCAGTGTGTTCTCATGATTGTAACCCACCGAAAATGAAACCACGGTCGGAGACACACCTCTCGCCAGTGATCCCCCCCCCCCCCCAATCATGTACGTTTGTTTGCCACAGTTTTTCCAAAGAAAAACCGGTCTTTCACAACCAATCAAAATTTGACAGAACTGTTTTCGAATGTCGTCTATTGGCTGGGTACAATTGGATGAGTTTACTGTTAGCAACTAATAACAGACGTGTCCAAAAAATATATATATCAACGTGAGCCGGCAGGCGAATGTTGATGAATTTTTGAGGCATTTCTGTTATAATTTGCTAACAGTCAGTATATTAAAAACAAAGGTGTTATTACTTAGGTGGAACTTAGACGCTTACAATTTTAACATTCTAATGGCCTTTGCCTCTTGCGCACAATCTCCCACGACTTTCCTTTGGTCCCAACAGGTGTGCGACTGGAAACTCTACCCCTTGATGAGCGACACGAGACAGCTGATGTTGCAGCCGCACCGGGTGGACGGGGTCTACGGGCAGGACGCTCAGCAGAACGCAGAGTGGGAAATCGTCAGCGTTGTCGACGAAACATGCGACTTCAACATCTCCAGTGGATCGAAAAGTGACACCATGAGCTGCATCAGATACAGGTAAGTTGTTTTTTGTCGGTGTAACAGAAGGAGCTAATAGATGCTATTGCGAAGGATTAAAACATTTTTTTCTAAGATCTCGACGACAGCATTCGTATATGGTAACTGAGACAGTGAGGGGATTGTCCGTTGAAAGAGATGAGAAACAGGAGACTAAACTAGTTTATGTGTCAATGACGAAAATATCGACAGTGACAACGACGAGCACGTCAATGATGTGGCGACGACGACGACGATGATGATTATAACGATGACTGCTTTCAGAAACTGAAACTATGGGTACCGTTAAGACGGCCGATACCAGGTCCTTATAAATATCATGTCAGGCCCTTTAACATATGTTTACCTGTTCTTCTCACAGCTTCACGTTGCAGAGGAGGTCCATATTCCTGTCGCTGGCGTTGGTGACGCCGACGTTGCTACTGGCCTTGCTGTCCGCGCTGGTGTTCTCACTGCCCGCAGAGAGCGGCGAGAAGGTGTCCTTGGGCATGACCTTGATGTTGACCTTCATCTTCCTCCTGTCTATTCTGATGGATGTCCTGCCCCGGTCTTCGCTGCAGACTTCCATCTTCATGGTCTACCTCGTGCTGCTGTGCGCATGCTCCGCGCTCTCCGTGATCCTCACCGTCCTGGTGCTCTCCCTTCACCACAGGTCCGATTCTTTCCCTTTGCCCAAGAGTGCTCGCTTCTTCTTTCAGCTTTTTTCCGGCAGAGGGGGGTTGAAAAAAGGCGATTTAGTCTTGCGTAAAACGTCTGTCGCTCCTGTTGTATTTGTAAAAGAAAGCTGTGAAAAGGGTTCTGCAGGAAAACATGACACGAGGGATGAGATTGTAGGTAATGACCGACTGGAAGAGGTCGTTGAGAGGTCAGGGTCAGCGGAAATAACGTGGCGTGACGTAGCTGCTGCGTGCGACTACCTGTTTTCACGCCTGTTCCTGGTGGTCATCATCCTAGCCACTGCCAGCTTCTTTGTCATCATGACCTGGTCACAGTGAAGCCCGCAAAGAAACAGGCAGAAGCAAGCACACAAGGAACATAATAGAGATGTCGCAATACTTTAGGCTTCCCCAGCCTGATGTTTAGATGGCATTGCGAATTCTCGCCACCTGGTCTTTATTCACAAGACGAGAAGGAGGTTCAACTAAACTTGGCCAAACAAATATTGCAACAAATTTCAAACCCAAATTAAAGCATTAATTTCCGTGTCATTTCAATAAAACTTAATATGCCAGTAAAGGCCGTTCACTTAACCTTCAGGATCACGTTTTGGATTAAATATTTATTTTACAGGGATCACGTGACCGCCGCTCAAGTAAGGGTACCCTCAAAATCGACCAGACAAAAACGGAAGGGCCGATTGTAAAATCAACAAACAATCACAATAGGCAAAACTTTGCAACTTTGACCTACGGGCAGAAAGTCAAACCAATGATCTACCCTGAATAGACTGTTTTGTTTTGCTACCTTGCGTATTTCGCGTGCTATGCTATTCCTACTGAAGCAGGTGTCGATCACAGGAGCGGTTAAAAACGGGACGTTTTGAGTCCATTTTTATGGGTATCATGTCAAAAAGCGCTACATTTTAGCAATGACTTGGTGGATTACTTTGAAACTTTCAGAATATATTACCAATATACTAGAAATACTTCGTGTGAACGTTTGGATCGTTACGGTTGTTTAATCATATGTGACGCAATGTTTCGGAAAATGTTGTTAAACTCGTCATAGGATTGTTCACTTGTGTAAATTTTTTTAATGACTCAGCATGTGTACAGATAAATGATTGATACAGATTTTGTGTGAGTTTCATTTGCGTGTAGCCACTGGCGTTAATTTGCTAGTCATGCAAACACATGAGAAAACAAGTCGCGTAAGGCGAAATTACTACATTTAGTCAAGCTGTGGAACTCACAGAATGAAACTGAACGCACTGCATTTTTTCACAATGACCGTAGTCCGCCGCTAGTGCAAAAGGCAGTGAAAGTGACGAGCCTGTTTAGCGCGGTAGCGGTTGCGCTGTGCTGCATAGCATGCTTTACGGTACCTTAAAACGATTTCGGAAATTTAATTTTAATCATAATCTTTAATTTTCAGAGCTTGTTTTTAATCCGAATATAACATATTTATATCTTTTTGGAATCAGAACAAAATAAAAAATAAAAGAAAAGTAATTTTGGATCGTTTTATAAAAAAATAATTTTAATTACAATTTTCAGATTTTTAATGACCAAAGTCATCAATTAATTTTTAAGCCTCCATGCTGAAATGCAATACCGAAGTCCGGCCTTCGTCGAAGATTGCTTGGCCAAAATTTCAATCAATTTGATTGAAGAATGAAGGTGTGACAGTGCCGCCTCAACTTTTACAAAAAGCCGGATATGACGTCATAAAAGACATTTATCGAAAAAATGAAAAAAAAATCTGGGAATATCATACCCAGGATATCTCATGTCAAATTTCATAAAGATCGGTCCAGTAGTTTACTCTGAATCGCTCTACACACACACACACGCAGAGACACACGTACCTAAAGTGTGGATGGTTACCTAAGAGGCGGCACTGGGTGTAGTGCCTTTCTAGTGCACTTGCACTACAACAGCACTGGGTGCAGTACTCGCTCCGGCATCGAAGAATTTTGCACTAAAAAATGCACAAAATTTGACCTATTTCGTCGCCTATAGAGGACGGAAAGAATGTCATTTTGAACATTGTTATGACATTCTTTCCGTCAAAAAAGTCAATTTAACGGTGTTAAATGAAGCGAGCATCCACACAATTAGGTTGCCATCCAGAGTTTAGGTTGCCATCCAAGTGTGGATAGTTGCCTTATGGTGATTTAGGCAACCAAACCTGTGGAAACATGGGTACACACACACACACACACACACACACACACACACACACACACACACACACACACACCACGACCCTCGTCTCGATTCCCCCTCGTCACTTTCACTGCCTTTTGCACTAGCGGCCGACTACAGTCATTGTGAAAAAATTCAGTGCGTTCAGTGCGTTCAGTTTCATTCTGTGAGTTCCACAGCTTGACTAAATGTAGTAATTTCGCCTTACGCGACTTGTTGACCGCTCTTGCGATCGACACCTGCATCAGTAGGAATAGCATAGCACACGACATACGCAAGGTAGCAAAACAAAACAATCTTTTCACGGTATATAATTGGTTTGACTTTCTTCCCGTGTGGCAAAGCTGCAAAATTTTGCCTATTGTGATTTTTGGTCGATTTTTCATTCGGCCCTTCCGTTTTTGTCTGGTCGATTTTGAGGGTACCCTTACTTGAGCGGCGGTCACGTGATCCCTGTAAAATAAATATTTAATCCAAAACGTGATCCTGAAGGTTAAGTAAACGGCCTTTACTAGCATATAAAGTTTTATTGAAATGACACGGGAATTAATGCTTTAATTTGGGTTTGAAATTTGTTGCAATAATTGTTTGGCCAAGTTTATCTTTGCCTTTTAAAACGCGTGTAGATACTTAGATAGCCATTTTGAAGTATTTAAACATCGTGAGAGGTCAACGTCAAAATATAAAAGTACATGTATTATAACTTTGACCTCCTGTGCGTACCTAGTAAATTGTGTAGGCTTTACTGAGATCTTCGCAAGTCTTGAAATCAGATCAACTGTGCTTTAATGACGGGGCTCGCTGTGTAAAGACCAGTGTTATAATTATTTATAAGATATCAAGTTATAACTCAGTGAATGAGTCAGACCGTGAGAATTGCCGACAGGAATTAAGTGATGATGGAGAGGTCAGGGTCAACGCTTTTGACATGACGTGGTGTGGCTGTAGGGTCACTTTTTCTTTCTTTTTTTCTTTTTCGTACGTTTTTTCGTCCCATTAGCATCGTTTTCTTAATCGTCTTTTAACACACACACACACACACACACACACACACACACAAATCTCTCTTTTTTTCCTTTTTGACCTCAGTTGCAAGGCTGCTTCAACCCCTCTCTTTTGCCTCTTTCGTCTTTTTTTCCCCTTTTTTTTGGGGGGGGGCGGTGAGCATATCCTTCTTCATTGGTCTTTTTTTTTTCAATGAAATTTTAATTTTGTTTTCTTTTACATTACAGGTTACATTTCCATTAAATTACTTTTTAATTCAACAACAATCTAACTAAGGACAATGGGGATAAACCTTTCGTAGCGCAAGTTCTTGTTGAAATACAATTTCCAATGGAATATGCGATTTAGTTTTCTTAACTTTGCTAATGCAAATTTTTGCTATCAATAAAACATGGTTAATTAACGCTGATTCCTGACATTTTTCGATTCCGAATAATACATCTGTAATAGACAATAAGAAAGCCCGACCTGTCAGACTGTTCAACATTTTTTCAATATAAGTCCAAAACCTTCTAATTCGGGGACACTCATAGAAAAAGTGTTCCATGACGTCCAAAATATGTGGGCACTCGTTACAGGTTTTTTTTTGGACTTACTTTCATTTTATGTAATAAAATATTGGTGGGATATAAATTGTGACACATTTTCCATTGCAACACACGCAGGCGCACTTCTTTTGTCCCCTGTCGTGGCAACAACCACGTCTGTTCGACAAAAACAAACAAAATCTAGTTTTCTTTTCCAAAAATCGATTGCATGAGATTTTTCAATGCTATAATTCCGTTTTTTCTTTAAATATAACTTAATTAACTTGGGTTTGCTTTTAAACACATTCAATTCATCATCAATCATATCTACATTAACTATATGTGCTGGGTTGTCTACAATCCAATCTTTCGATTGTTTTGGAATTGCATTCATCACAGCGTTGTATTCAAACAAGTTTATTGCAGGGTTTTGCTGCACAGTGATCTGTACATCTTCACATAACAGAAACTGATTTCTTTCAACATTCAACAAATCATTTATAACATTAAAACCTTTCTGGCGCCATTTTACAAAATCCAACACTTTACCTTTAAACTGAATCAGTCTATTATTAAATAACAGTTGATTACCAACATCATTTCTGTCAACTTCCTCTAAACCTACTTTATTCTTATTATCAAGATATGTCAAAAATACCTCTTTCCAAAAATCATTTTGAACTTTTTCAATTCCTTGTAATTCCTTGTGAGTGCAATTAATGTTCGTCTTTTAACTAAGTTGACGCTTTATGAAAAGTCGTCACATTTAAAAGTGAGTGAGTGCATTTGGAATCCTGGGACACCGATTTTGTTTTATTATTAAAGCTTATTCATCGCAACTGTTTTATAAGCCTCTATCTCTTGTGCGTGTGTACATGCAAACGTGTGTGTTGGTGGATGTTCATGTGTTTGCGCGAGTGCCCGCTCTCTCCCCCCCTCTCTCTCTCTCTCTCTCTCTCTCTCTCTCTCTCTCTCTCTCTCTCTCTCTCTCTCTCTCTCTCTCTCTCTCTCTCTCTCTCTCTCTCTCTCTCTCTCTCTCTCTCTCTCTGTCCTAATTGATTAAACAGCACGACGCAGTGACTCGAGAGAGTAAGTGAGTGGGTAGGTGCGTGAGTGAGACATAAAAAAGAGTGAAGCAGATCGAGGGTAGAACCATCGTTAAAGGTACATAATATTATTTGGAGTAACTGTCAACACGTAGAGAAGATTGTGGGATTTGTCTTGGCGACCAGACTGCAGATATGAGGTTAAATCAGCCATATCATTATCGACGATCGCGAATCTGCTTATATCAATAATATGGACTGGGTGGCCGAGTGGTAACGCACTTGCGCTCGGAATCGAGAGGTTGCGTGTTCGACCCTGGGTCAGGCCGCTATTTTCTCCCCCCTTTCCTAACCTAGATGGTGGGTTCAAGTGCTAGTCTTTCGGATGAGACGAAAAACCGAGGTCCCTTCGTGTACACTATATTGGGGTGTGCACGTTAAAGATGAAATGAAAAATTGACAAAAGGGTCTTCTTCTTCTTCTTTCTTGATGTGGACTGGGTTCATTCGAACGTCTGTAGTCCAGCGGCGGAGTACTGAGTAATTGGTTACTGGTGGTGGGTGACCCAATAACTCCGAGAAGATGGTTAAAAGTATAAAACTATTTACTGGTCTTTCCTGGCAAAATTGTATAGGCATAGATAAAAATGTCCATCAAATACCCGTGTGACTTGGAATAAAGGCCGCGAAAGGTGAATGCTCGCCTAACAGGCTTGAGGTTTGCTGGTCGATGTGAATGCGTTATATATTGTGTGTAAAAAAATGTTTGTTTGTCTGTCTGTCTGTAAAAAAAATTCCATTTCACACGGCAGAAATTAATATGTAAAGCGCGGAGAGCACAGTTAATTGTGGTTCGCGCTATATAAGCTCACCATAATAATAAAAAAAATAATATCGACGACAGAAGCGGAAAAAGAAGAAGAAGAAGAACCGACAATATAGCTATTCTGATGGACACGTGGGGGAATTCGGGGGCTGTGATTGGATGGTCTCTTCCGATCATCAAAGCATAATGTTACGGAAGTCGGCCATTTTTGCCAATATCCAAAAGCATATTGGCAATAACAAAGACGCATGGTTCCGGTTTACCCATCTGTACCACACGATGACAACAGCATACACTGACAACTTGAAATTCTTCTCGGGAATATTTTTCAGCTTTACAAATGTCGATAGCATACCCTTTTCTGCTAACTTCCCGATGAAACAGGACTAAACCAATTATTTTCTGTCCCTAAACACCACAAAATGCCCAAAGTCGAAAGATGTAGTACAAACAGGGGAGTAAAACGGAACAGCCGTTTTTGTGTGCCTGTGTGAGCTCAGTTGCCGACTGACACAAACGGCTTTCGCATTCGGCTTTTCTTATCTCGTAACTCCACACTAAATACCCCACTTTCCCTCTGAAGTATTGATGTACAACCCATGGCACTAACATTCATGTAGTCGTTTATAACTGAGGTTGAAAACTTCGCTTCATGACGAGACAAGTATAAATGCCATTCACCCAAACTGAAAACTTCGCTGCCGTCTGCTCACGTTATACGGATTAGCTGTTCTCTTCTCCCCTTGTTGCATCCTAGTTCTTCGGTTGTTTCTAGTTTTCCGTTGATGTTGTGTTTTGGTCTTTTTCATGAGTAGTCTTGTTCAAAATTATAAAAACTCAAACTTCTTTTTGTTGTATACGAATGAACTGATAAACAGCTGTTTAACAGCTGTGTTGTCAAAACTGTCATTTTGTAAGTTTGGAACAACAAATCAAGGTCAGAACAGCTATATAATCGATATTGTATTTTCAGCGTAGCAATAGGGTCCGATATTTAGACTCGAACAAGTATAATGCGACTCGTCTTCGACTCGTCGGCATTATACTTGTCTCGTCTAAATATCGGACCCTATTGCTACGCTGAAAACACAATAGCTGTTACAGTTGCAAGAACTGAAAATCCATATTGTTTGTAATGGATTCAATTTCTACAGAATGCAACGCGTCAAACACACGTCTGACTCGCATCCAACTCACGCATGTTCATTCTCCCACAATCCAAAACTAGAAATAAACAACAATAAGTGTATTTTTTAATATATCTTACGAAAATGCACATTTTAATGCATACTGTTTACATGTCAAAATATTCACGAAATGAACATAAGTAAGTCAGACACACTTCACACTTGACGCTGGAAAATTAAACTCAGCTTCCTCGATCACGAAGTGAATAATTATGCAGTGCAGTCTCGACGGTGTCCAACAGTTCGTTGAATTTAAAATACTACCACCACAACAGTTGACGACTAATTCAGCTCACTGAATTAGTACATTTTACTCAGCATAATACATTTTACTCAGTACACACACACACATCGTGTACGCACGATAATGACTGAAGGCGATGCTACCGGCGCAGACACCAACACACTAGGAGAAAGGCTCCTAATATGGACCGGCTCCTAATATGGACCACCTCCTGTTCTGACAAACTAACGGCGTTAGAGCGCTCAAAACCATTTTATTCGCTTTATTCACCCTCTCTAGATAAGTTTCACATATCAAACCAGTTGCAGAAACACAAACCTCAAAACCGTTAGGCTTTTTCGCCTTTTTATATTTAGTCAAGTTTTGACTAAATATTTTAACATCGAGGGGGAATCGAAACGAGGGTCGTGGTGTATGTGCGTGTGTGTGTGCGTGCGTGCGTGTGTACGTGTGCGTGTGTGTGTGTGTGTAGAGCGATTCAGACTAAACTACTGGACCGATCTTTATGAAATTTGACATGAGAGTTCCTGGGTATGAAATCCCCGAACGTTTTTTCATTTTTTTGATAAATGTCTTTGATGACGTCATATCCGGCTTTTCGTGAAAGTTGAGGCGGCACTGTCACGCCCTCATTTTTCAACCAAATTGGTTGAAATTTTGGTCAAGTAATGTTCGACAAAGCCCGGACTTTGGTATTGCATTTCAGCTTGGTGGCTTAAAAATTAATTAATGACTTTGGTCATTAAAAATCTGAAAATTGTAAAAAAAAATAAAAATTTATAAAACGATCCAAATTTACGTGTATATTATTCTCCATCATTTGCTGATTCCAAAAACATATAAATATGTTATATTCGGATTAAAAACAAGCTCTGAAAATTAAATATATAAAAATTATTATCAAAATTAAATTGTCCAAATCAATTTTAAAACACTTTCATCTTATTTCTTGTCGGTTCCTGATTCCAAAAACATATAGATATGATATGTTTGGATTAAAAACACGCTCAGAAAGTTAAAACAAAGAGAGGTACAGAAAAGCGTGCTATCCTTCTTAGCGCAACTACTACCCCGCTCTTCTTGTCAATTTCACTGCCTTTGCCATGAGCGGTGGACTGACGATGCTACGAGTATACGGTCTTGCTGAAAAATGGCATTGCGTTCAGTTTCATTCTGTGAGTTCGACAGCTACTTGACTAAATATTGTATTTTCGCCTTACGCGACTTGTTATATTTAGTCAAGTTTTGACTAAATATTTTAACATCGAGGGGGAATCGAAACGAGGGTCGTGGTGTATGTGCGTGTGTCTGTCTGTCTGTGTGTGTGTGTGTGTGTGTGTAGAGCGATTTAGACTAAACTACTGGACCGATCTTTATGACATTTGACATGAGAGTTCCTGGGTATGAAATCCCCGAACGTTTTTTTCATTTTTTTGATAAATGTCTTTGATGACGTCATATCCGGCTTTTCGTGAAAGTTGAGGCGGCACTGTCACGCCCTCATTTTTCAACCAAATTGGTTGAAATTTTGGTCAAGTAATGTTCGACAAAGCCCGGACTTCGGTATTGCATTTCAGCTTGGTGGCTTAAAAATTAATTAATGGCTTTGGTCATTAAAAATCTGAAAATTGTAAAAAAAAGTAAAAATGTATAAAACGATCCAAATTTACGTTCATCTTATTCTCCATCATTTGCTGATTCCAAAAACATATAAATATGTTATATTCGGATTAAAAACAAGCTCTGAAAATTAAATATATAAAAATTATTATCAAAATTAAATTGTCCAAATCAATTTAAAAACACTTTCATCTTATTTCTTGTCGGTTCCTGATTCCAAAAACATATAGATATGATATGTTTGGATTAAAAACACGCTCAGAAAGTTAAAACAAAGAGAGGTACAGAAAAGCGTGCTATCCTTCTTAGTGCAACTACTACCCCGCTCTTCTTGTCAATTTCACTGCCTTTGCCATGAGCGGTGGACTGACGATGCTACGAGTATACGGTCTTGCTGAAAAATGGCATTGCGTTCAGTTTCATTCTGTGAGTTCGACAGCTACTTGACTAAATATTGTATTTTCGCCTTACGCGACTTGTTTTCACTTTTGGCAGCGTTCACTCTAAATTTGCTGCCTAAAACGGACTCGTTTCTGTCCACAGCCAAAGCTTTTATCACACAAAAATGGCTATATATGACAGCTAAGACCGTATTTGGTACATTTTAGCAGTGTTTACCCCGAGTTTCTACTGCAAACAAAAAATATTAACAAAACCTCAAAGTATGTGTGAGTCCCCTAATATGGACCACTTTCAACAAATCGAAGAAATTCAGTAAAAGCTAAAGGCAATTTTAATTCATTCATTAAGAAGCTTGCTGAAAATAACCTATAACTAGCCCTCGAGATTTAAAAATATATAACAAATAGTCTTTTTTTGTAGAAGTTGATAATTTCACTTATTTTCACTCTGTTTTTGATAAGCTTCTTCAGTTTCCTGGTGTGCTTCAAATAATGCTCTCATCAACCCGAAACAGATCAATCTAAAGCATATTTGTTCAAATATACGTTGCTCAACAAACAAACTTGTAGACATATTATCATAAACATAACGGAGCACGTTGCAATTAGGCAAAAAGTAACTTACCCTCTTTACACAGGAAACATATCCAACATGATCAGTTGGCATGCTCCTGACCATAGCCGGTCAGGATTAATCACACAGCGAGCAGAGCGACGAGGACTGAGGTGCACGAGAAATGTACCACCCCAACAGGAGCCAGCAACGAAGCCGGATTGGTTGATATCACACACACACACACACACACACACACACACACACACACACACACACACACACACACACACACACACACACACACACACACACACACACACACACACACACACACACACACACAGTGATGGCGCTAATATTTTTTCAAACTGGCACACAAACTTTTATAAAAATTTGCAAAGTTTAAGGTTTAAGACCATTCTCCGCAGTCGTTTTAAAGCCTACAAAGGAGTAATTTGAACACACCAAATTTTGATTCAGGTGCCTGTCTAGCTCTTCCAGTCAGTGTTGATCACATCCGGTGCGAACATTGAACAAAATGTAAATCTAAATTGACTCACTGGTTCTTTCCTGTATCCGAGGAAGGTGTTTCAAGGGAGATAAAAACTCATATCTTATAACCGGTGCTTTCTTAAAGCGAAGTTTATTTTATCCGGAGAATTTTCAGTGGAAGAAAGAAGGCATTTGCCAGGGAAAATAAAAGTCATTTATTCTTAGCGATACCTGACTGGACTGGGTGGCCGAGTGGTAACGCACTTGCGCTCGGAAGCGAGAGGTTGCGAGTTCGACCCTGGGTCAAGGCGTTAGCAATTTTCTCCCCCCTTTCCTAACCTAGGTGGTGGGTTCAAGTGCTAGTCTTTCGGATGAGACGAAAAACCGAGGTCCCTTCGTGTACACTACATTGGGGTGTGCACGTTAAAGATACCACGATTGACAAAAGGGTCTTTCCTGGCAAAATTGTATAGGCATAGATAAAAAATGTCCACCAAAATACCCGTGTGACTTGGAATAATAGGCCGTGAAAAGTAGGATATGCGCCCAAATGGCTGCGATCTGCCTGCCGATGTGAATGCGTGATGTATTGTGTAAGCAAAAATCTATTTCACACGGCATAAATAAATCCCTGCGCCTTGAAGATGTGCGCGATATAAATAAAATAAAAAAAATAAAAAATAAAAACATAAATCCCTGCGCTTAGAACTGTACCCACGGAATACGCGCGATATAAGCCTCATATTGATTGATTGATTGAAATGCGCTTACCCTGCTTATGAACATTTATTATCATGGGAGTGCCCCAACTGACTATTAATTTGACCAATCATGGCAGTTTCTAGGTGACCCGCTAAATGTTATAACGGTCAGGCCGAGACCTTTTGGTCTACCACTCTAAAAATAACAAAGACGAACTTAAGTTTTAATTTCAACTAACAAGATGACTTAATCTAAGGAACGTCACTTTTTGTTTTCAACAATTATACACTACCATGTTAAAATACTCAAAAGCCAACTTGATCGCTGGGTTTGTGTTCTTTCTTTATTTGGTGTTTAACGTCGTTTTCAACCACGAAGGGTTATATCGCGACGGAGGGAAGGGGGGAGATGGGATAGAGCCACTTGTCAATTGTTTCTTGTTCACAAAAGCACTAATCAAAAATTTGCTCCAGGGGCTTGCAACGAAGTACAATATATGACCTTACTGGGAGAATGCAAGTTTCCAGTACAAAGGACTTAACATTTCTTACATACCGCTTGACTAAAAATCTTTACAAACATCGACTATATTATATACAAGAAACACTTAACAAGGGTAAAAGGAGAAACAGAATCCGTTAGTCGCCTCTTACGACATGCTGGGGAGCATCGGGTAAATTCTTTCTCGTCCCAACCAATAATGGGACTCCCCGTAACCCGCGGGGGGCCTGGGTTTGTGTGAACAGAATGAAAATGCAACACTCAAATGATCTCTCCACCCCCCACCCCCCCCCCCCCCCCCTCACTCTTCTTGAAGTATAGGAAGTCATC
>NC_090254.1:21775531-21845531 GCF_037325665.1 Littorina saxatilis
TCGCCCATTTGATTTGGTTTTAGATTTTTTTTCATACACATAAGAGGTGTGGCTGAAATGTAAACAAACATACTGGTAAATATTACAGTAATTGAAGGCCTAATCTTTGTTGTCTCTTCTTCAGTTCTCATTTTTCATATGTCCATCTCTTGACCTTCCCCATTATAGAAACACAAAAATACCCAGCATGCCTCCCCCGAAAGCGGCGTATGGCTGCCTGAATGGCGGGGTAAAAACGGTCATACACGCACGTGAAAACCCACTCGTGCAAAAACATGAGTAAACGTGGGAGTTTCAGCCCTTGAACGAAAAATAAGAAAAACAAGAAATTCCTCCGAGGTAGGAAAAACACCCCCGTCCTTACCATTCTCACTGCCACCAACTGAGAAGGTTATTTCCCTTTGACCATTAATATGTCCCTCTATAAGTCCTTGTAGAATCTTAATCCACCAATAACTCGCTAACCGTGTGTTTGACTGGTCCCAATTTTTGTAAGGACCGTCTCAGGAATGTATAGAACCTGTTCACCAAGTTTGGTGACGATCGGTCCGTTCATTCTTGAGATCTATATGCGAACACAAACACACAAACAAACAAACAAACAAACAAACAAACACATCGACCGAATCCTATACACACCCCTATACCGGGGGTGTAATAAGAATAATTCTCATTGTTCATTATAAGAGAGCATTATGAGAAGTTATAATGCTCCCTTCGTGTTCTATTGGTTTTGCACATGCTTTCAACGTGACTACAAAAAACACCGACCACTAAGGTGTCTCAGTAAGAGAGTATTGTACACAATTATTTCAGATCCTTTCTTGCATTCTTTCGGGTTCTGCACCTGGATTAGTTTTCCTTGACCACGAACAGCCTTGACTACTCAAACGTCACAGAAAGAGAGTATTATGCGAAATGGTTATGGCTTTTCTTGTACTGTCAGTATCCAGGTATGCTTTTCTATTTGACCACAGAAAGCCCCTGACCCCTCCAGCTTCCTATCTATAGAACGTATTGTGCAAAATTATTAAGGATTTCTTGTTTTTTCTTCTTCTTTTTTTGCACTGTCAGCAGTATTCAGGTATGCTTTTATATTTAACCACAAAAAGACCTGACCGCACTAGCTTCCCAGCGTAGGGCGTATTGTGCAAAATCATCAAGGATCTTTTCTCGCTCTGTCGGTGTCCATACATGCGTTTGATGAGACCCTCAAGAGCCCCTTCCGTGTGTCCATTGTGCGAGATGTTGGCTGTGAAAATAGCGTGTCGTCGGACAATGAGTGGGTCCTGGCGTGTCCTCGGCTGACCGCTGGCTTGACCAGTGTTTGACGGTTGGTCATCGCTATGGAGTGAGGACACTGTCCCATGCTTGTTAAGAGGAAGGGGTTTGTATTAAAGGTTGGTCGAGTGTTTTTTTGATATCTTTTTCTCGCTCTCACGAAAAACGTATGGATGTTAACAATTCTTTTTTGTTGGTCAGTAAAGGAAAGGTGGGGCGAAGGAGAGGGAGGAGGGTTCCCAGGCTGGGGGACGGGGGGGGGGGGGGGATGGAGGGGGAGGGAAAGGAGAATGGCATAGAGAAAGAGAGAGGGACTGATATGACAGGATAAATAAAAGGGTGTTAAGAACCATAGCGCAGATAACATAAACTAATATCATAGTTTAAGATGATAACAAGCAGCGTAAAGCGGTATCAAAACATTTAGCCAATCTTTCGGCCTAACAGAGTAAACCAGAACACACTGGATGATTTATCACCAATGCTAGTAAGTCCTGGGGTGGCCGAAACCCTTCGACCGAGACAGCGCTGAGTCAGTGCATGATCTTGCCGGGTAACAGAAGCCAACAATGAAATGTATTATTTTCCAAATAGATAGACGACTGATACGTGGCTGAAAGCCCAACGGGGTCTTTGCAGGAAAACGAAATGCTGTCAGGGAAACAAATGCTCTCATATTGCAATCTAATTGAAGGCAGAATTTTAAATAGCGAATTGATGAATAAATGTAAAGGTTCAAAGCTGAATTGCATTCCCATAGTCTAGAGCGGGTCAAAGAATGTTTGACCAAATTTTCAATAAATTTGATTGACAAGTACACTGGCACAACAACTCTTTTTTTTAAAACTCGGATGGGACGTCATCAAACGCTTTTATCGTCAAAAAAATAACAACACAAAAAAACACGTTGTCTCGTGATATCACCTGGAAGAATTTACTTGTAAGGTTTCAAAAACATCTGTCTAGTAATTGTTCTGTGAAACTCGCTACACCCACAAAAATACACCCTCGCTCCCCCCCCCCTGCCCCCCCCCTGCCCCCCTCCCGCCCCCCTTCAATCCAGTAAGTCAAATATTAAATAAATGTAAAAAAGACAACGAGAGAGAGAGAGAGAGAGAGAGAGGAGAGAGAGAGAGAAGAGAAGAGAGAGAGAGAGAGAGAGAGAGAGAGAGAAGAGAGAGAGAAGAGAGAGAGAGAGAGAGAGAGAGAGAAAGAGAGAGAGAGAGAGAAAGAGAAGAGAGAGAGAGAAGAGAGAGAGAGAGAGAGAGAGAGAGAGAGAGAGAGAGAGAAGAGAGAGAGAAAGGTGGGAGAGGGAGGTAAAGGAGAGATATTAAAAAAGGCAGGACCGAAGTATAGTCATTTGAGACAGCTCCAAAACCTCTCCAAACCCTCCCACGCTCCCCACCCTTTTTTTTCTCACGGTGGACACTATGTGGTGTTGGAGACGGCCTAGCAAGGCCAGTGGTCATCTAATATGGCGTGTTTTGCGGTCACTCACAATGAAAGGGAGGAGACGGGTGTTGGTCAATCGGAGGTTGCGAGGTCAGAGAAAATCTTTCCGCCAATTGAGGGACAAAAGGGAGTTGGGAGCGGTGTACTGGTGGGTGTGGGGTGGGGGTTTGTTAGGTTGTGTGGTGTGTGTGTGTGTGTGTGCTGCGGGGGGGGGGGGGGATTGAGTAGCCTATGTTATGACGAGTCTCAGTGCAAAGGCTACATTAATTCAGAGACATAAAACTGTAATTTTTGTATTAAGTTAACACTGTTAATTCTGTGGCATGTAATTATTTACTTAGCAAGGTTTTTTCTTTCTTTCTTTCTTTCTTTCTTTGTGTATTACCTAGTAGATCAGCCAATTAATAGTACGAGAGTAACTTTAACACACACACACACACACACACACACACACACACACACACACACACACACACACACACACACACACACACACACACACACACACAAACGACCTTTGGCACGTGAAAAATCTCTTCTGCTTTGACATGTGTGTATGTAATGTAATTAATTATTGAACATAGAACACACACAGAACTATTGTGTTCCAAAAACGACACATGAAAGTTTCTCAGCGAAAGACAGATTCATTATGGGGGCCAGGGGGCCAGGAGGCCCCCATTCTATACGGATAGTTTCGAGGTTGACGGAGGTTCCACTGTTTGTAAAAGCATGATCAGATCTGAGACGGTGAGTTGAAGCGTTTCCATGGGAACGAGTGTGTCTTTAAACGGTCTGTCTCATTATCGTCCTTCGCCATTTGTACTTGCTGGCTGTCTCCTAGCTGTCCTTACGACTGAGGTCAAGGCTGTGTAATGGGGGTAACTGACCACTCCAACCTGAGACTGAACTTTTACGAAATATAAAAGAAGCGGAGACAAAAAGTTAACAGACAGATGGCGGAAAGAAGCAAAGACTTGGGATAGGGAGGGAGGTGAGGAGGGGCTGGGGGTTGTGGGTACAGTAAGGGGGGGGGGGGGGGGGGGGGCGGAAAGGGCTGGATACTGGAGAGAATAAAAAGGGTTGGGAATGTATGATGAAGAAAAACATTGCTACTGGAAGTCAACAATGGAAGTATGAATTAAAATAAAAAGTCTCAAGAAACGAAACATTCAATTATAAAATAAAAATAATATTAAAAATAATTTAAAAAAAAACATTTCTGAAGTTCCTCGATCTATTGATTATCAAATGAACGAACAAATTACACGACAAATAAAATATAATGAAAAAGTGATCACTTGGCTGCAGATGTTGCTTAGACTTTAAAGTCCAGACGGCAGGAAGCGAATGGACATTTTGCTTAAATGTAATGGAATAATGCGAAAGATAAAAGCAAACAAATCAGGAGGAAAGAAACGAAGAGAGACAGAAGACGGATAAAATAAAATAAAAATTGCAATAGAGAGAGTGGGAGATTAGTAAGAGCTATGGAATAAGGCTGGAGGGGG
This sequence comes from Littorina saxatilis, assembly GCF_037325665.1. Lineage (NCBI taxonomy): Eukaryota > Metazoa > Mollusca > Gastropoda > Littorinimorpha > Littorinidae > Littorina > Littorina saxatilis. The sequence continues at coordinate 21,779,776 of NC_090254.1, forward strand.
TGGGGATGGGAGTAGATTATTAAATTTGAATGTTACTGTTGAATTGCACGCCAGAATCAGAGAAAGAAAATCAGGAAGATCGACTGAAAAGTTACCCCCAACCCCCTCCCACCTCTGATAAAGAATACATAAGAAACACACACACACACACACACACACACACGCACACACGCACGCACACACACACACACACACGCACGCACGCACGCACACACACACACACACATGCACGCACGCACACACACACACAACACACACACACACACACACACGCACGCACGCGCACACACACACACACACACACACAATCAAACATACACACACACACACAATCAAACAAACACACTGACACACCCACACACTCACATTGTGACACCGCTACCACCACCACCACCACACCGACCTCCACCACCATAATAAGGAAGCTAAAGCAACATGGGAGGGGGGAGGAGGGGAGTTTCATCCAGAGGGTGGGACCAGCCGTATCGTAATTTGAGACGGTTCCCAAACCTCGGACTCTCATCACCCCTTTTTCTCACGCTGGACAATGTGGTGTTGGAGACGGCTTGGCAAGGCCAGTGGTCATCTAATATGGCGTGTTTAGCGGTCACTCACAATGAAAGGGAGGAGACGGGTGTTGGTCAATCGGAGGTTGCGAGGTCAGTTATCTCTGACTGAGCGAGGAGGGGGGGGGGGTGAGGGGGACGGGAGGAGCTCGGTGAGAGAGAAGAGAGCGAGCGACAGGAGGAGGGAGAGAGAAAGAGAACTTGAACGGGAACACTTTTTACTCAAGAATAACAGCGTATTGAGGTCCATGTGTTCTTGTTTCACAGTCAACAAAATGCATTAAAAACAAGAGGCGAAGCCTTCAAGGCTCACGTAAGAACTAGACAAACAGTAACACAAACTCAATCACTCCGTCACACATACACACCCACACACACAGTAAGCTTAGGTGACACTGTGCAAGAAAGAGAGACACTAGATCTAGATCTGTCTGTCTGCATGTAGCCTACTTACAGGGACACGACTGCCAAATAGTCTCGGCCCGCTCAAAATAACAATGACCGAGACCACACACACCACGCGAGAGAGAAAGACTACAGGGAGGCATGCCGTCATGATGCATTAATTGACGTCAAACACTTTTGACCGTGACGTAATCTTATGCGAGCTTTATCCATAGTCTTGGATAACCACTCACACATAGACTCGGAAATGTTAAAGTTTCTACCACAGACATACACACACACGCACGCACACACACACACACACACACACACACACACGCACAAACGCACAGACAGACAAAGTTACGATCGCATAGGCTACACTTCGTGAGCCAAAAAACCACTTGTACGAAATATAATGGAAAATTTCTAAGTAAATTTTCATTTCATTAATATACTTACCCGAATCACATAAAGCATTTGACTACGTCTGAGATGCTAGGTACTGAAAAAACGCTACCCATCAAAAAACAAACAAAGGGAAGCGACCCCTACCAAAAAAGCTTGAATAGCTATGGTAACAGCCAGGTTCCCTGGGAGTTACCTCCCATATAGCTACTTCCTCTCTGTCACCACGTGACCGCTCATACGGCTTCAGAAAGACTAAAAACCACAAGCGGGGAAGGAGGGAGGGAATTCACTATGTGATTCGGGTAAGTATATTAATGAAATGAAAATTTACTTAGAAATTTTCCATTAAATTACATATTCTTACTCCGAATCACATAAAGCAGATAACATCAACATGGCGGTGGGCAAGAAATAAACTCAAACTCACCATCACGTTCTGGTCAGAACCTGACCAGCTGCTACAAGTGCAGGCAGAGCACGAGAGCCGTCCTGGCGGAGGGCAGAAATGTCCCGAAGATAATAATTCAGGAAAATATCTTCAGAGCGCCAGTACGCAGTAGACAAAACATCATCGAGGCGCATGGAGCGTAGGACTGCGAGCGATGATGCCCATGCCCTCGTTTCATGGGCTCTGGGGGAGTCCAGGGGAAAGGCAGGCAGCGCCCCCCCCCTGTTTGTGCTACTCCAAACATAAGCTTGCCTTATCAGAGAAGTCACCCACCGGGCCAACGTAACCTTTGAGACATCTCTCTCCCGAGTTGTAAGAAGGGAGAGAAACAATAACTTCTGAGACTTGGAACGCAAGGGCTGAGTGCGCTCCAAGTACAAACGGAGGGCCCGAACAGGGCAGTTGGCCAAATCAGGGTCGTCCGGAGCCAACGCGTTGGTCAGTGCCTTGACTCTAACCAACGGAGAGGCCTGCCCCGGAGTCTGATTTTTGGCCAAAAAATCGGGACGGAAATGCAAAGAGACAGAGCCGTCCGACTCGAAAGAAATATCTTCTGGCAGACCCGACAGGGCGTGGACCTCGCTACCCCGCCGGGCCGTCGCCAACAGAAGAAGAAACAGCGTCTTCCGAGTAAGATTATGCAGACTAGCCTCCCGCAGCGGTTCGAACTCCGAAGACCGCAAGAATGCTAAGACCAGAAAAAGGTCCCACTTGGGGGACGGGCACCTGGACCTGGCCTGCTTGAGAGCAGCACCCTTGATTACTGCTGCAATCACACCCCCGACGTTAATAGATCTACCGATCTGCTTAAGCGTCGCAGAGATAGCTGAGCGCCGGACCCTCAAGGAGGAAACAGACGCACCCTGCGAAAAAAGAAAAGAGAGGTGGTTGGCCACCTGCATAGAGCGAGGCGCCACCGAACTCACCCCCTTCTCCAAGCACCAGGAGGCCCAGGACCTCCAGTGTGAGGCGTAAACAGACGCCGTGGACGCCCTGTGCGAGCGGTCCACCAGATCCAGCGTCAAGGATGACGCTCCCGAGCGCCTCAGTGAGTCCCGAACAACCTCCACACGTGAAGCTTCAGAAGACTGGGCTCCTCGTGTGGAATGCCTGTTCGGGGCTGCACGAGTTCCCCTCGCATAAGGGCGAGAGGAATGGGAGGCCCGTGGGCGAGCCGGAGCAGGTCCGGGAACCAGACCTGCGACGGCCACAGAGGGGCGACCAGCAGAAGAAGAGTCGGCCCCTCCAGCTCCGCCTTTCGAATTACTCGGCTGAGTAATGGGAAAGGCGGAAAGGCGTACGCCTCCAGGCCCGTCCAGGGAATGTCCAGAGCGTTTACTCGCCAAGCCTGAGGATCCGGGAATGGCGAGACAAACACCGGAAGCCTCTTCGAGAACCTTGTGGCAAAGAGGTCCACGAGAGGCTTTTGGACCTGAGCCCAAAGGCGCAGCAGTGCCCCGTGAGTGATGGTCCACTCTGACTGAAGCACTCTGCCGGAGCGACTGAGCTCGTCCGCCAGAGTGTTCAGCCTCCCTGGAAGGTACCTGGCTGAGATCGTGATGTGGTGAAGAGCACACCACTTCAGGATCTCGCAGGTCCTGTCCGAGAGAGACGGGGACCGCGAGCCTCCCTGCTTGTTGATATAGGCGGCCACAGTCGTGTTGTCTGTAAACAGACGAACATGCTTGGCCTGCAGGGAGGGCAGAAACTCGACTAGAGCTAGAGCTACTGCTTCCAGCTCCAGCAAGTTGATATGCCACTGGCTCTGTTCCTCCGACCACAGACCTGACACCGTGTGTAGGTCCGTGTGTGCCCCCCATCCCCGCAGAGAAGCATCTGTAAACAGATCCAAGTCTGGGGGAGGTAGGGCGATCGGAACTCCCTTGCTGATCCATTCCGTGTCCAGCCACGGAAGGGTCGCGGACTGGAACCATCCCTGGAGGGGGACGAGGGCGTTCCAGTCCACCTGAGGAGAGTCCACAAACGGCTTCAGCGCTGCCTGAAAAGGCCGTTTGTGGACCCTGCCCAGAGGAACCAACAGAGCCATGGACTCCATCTGCCCCAAGATGGAGGCGAGAGACCGGAGGGGCGCCTGCAGGAGAGGCAAAGTGGAGCGGATCTGAGCCTGGAGTTTGTCCACCCGACGCTGGGAGGGCTGGACAGTCCAGGCAACCGTGTCGAACGACATCCCGAGGTAGGTGAACGTTTGAGACGGGATCAGCTCCGACTTTGATCGGTTGATCGAGAAACCCAACAAGTGAGCCTCTCGAAGAACCGATTGGGTATGCTGCGAGCAGCCTATCTGGGATTGATTCAGAACGAGCCAATCGTCCAGATAGACCCGCAGACGAACCCCCTGCGACCTCGCCAGAGCGCAAAACTGTCTCACCACCATGGTAAAGATCCATGGTGCGAGAGACAGCCCGAAAGGGAGCGCGCGGAACTGGAAGACCTGATCTCCCCACCGGAAACGAAGCCATTTCCGGTCGGCCGGATGCATGAGAATGTGGAAATATGCATCCGTCAGGTCTATGGAGGTCGCCCAATCTCCTGGGCGCAGAGAGTCCCTGACCGTGGCCGGCGTCTCCATCTTGAACTTGATCTCTCTCAAAAAAGTGTTGAGGAGAGATAAGTCCAAGACGGGGCGCCACGCCCCTGAAGCTTTGGGGACGGCGAAAAGCCGGCCGTAAAACCCCAGTGAGCTTTGGTCCAGGACCCTCTCGACCGCGCCCTTCTGCACCAGGGAGACAATCTCCGCCTGAAGGACGGATCTTGCTTCCTGCGAGGAGGGGGGTCTGAAGAGCGGCGGATGTCGGGAAAGAGGTGCCTTCTCCTCCCGCCATAAGAGACGGAAGCCCGATCTCACAACTCCCACTATCCATTGGCTGTCTACTGATACCATCCAATGGGAAAGTGCCCGGGAGGGGCCTCCCGCCATCACCAGAGTGGAGGGCGGGAGGGTGGTGAGATCGGGAGCGCTTCATTGGGGGTGAGGCTTGCTACTCGAGCCGCCTCGTCCCCTTCCCGACGCCATCCGTTTCTTGCCGCCTCTAGAGCTCTGCTGTGCAGGTCTCTTCTGAGCAGGTTTGGGATGAGAGGCCGGCTGAGACTTCCCTTGCTGGGAAGGCTTAGCTTGCTTCATGCCCTGTAGAGTCATGTCCAGGAATTGAGAATCCTTGTTGGACTGAATCTCCTGTTGCCGAGCGACAAGCGCCATTTGGCTGAACAAGGAGCCCTCCACAACCGGAGACACTCTGAGAGTGTCTCTGGTAACCTGCTCTGCAAACTGAGAGTTGGCAAGAAACAACTCCCTCCTCGCCAAGACTGCGTGTGCGTACTGTAAAGAGGACAGACGAGTCTGTTCCTCGTTTACCTTAGCCAACGCTGTGAGGAGGGAGGAGACGTCGTCCGCGTTCTGCTCTTCGCTGAGCGTAAACGGGACTAAGTCGTCCGTCAAAGCCCTAGAGAGAGCCCGAATCAGCGTGTCGGAAATTGAAGCCAATTCCAACAGCTGACGTCCGACTTCCTCCAGGGAGAGGAGAGTGCTATCTTTCACCGGAATGACTGAGTCGCCCTTGACCGGCTTGGCCAGAAGTGCTGTCAAGTCCGGCGTCACCGGCAAGACGGAACGCGGAAGTGCGTAAGACGCAACAAGGTTCCGGCTATGCCGAGGAAGCGCGAGCTTCCGCTGAGGCAATGGCACGAAAGTAGAAGTCTGTGCCATCGTCGCCAGCCAAGGCTGAGATTGTTCCGGAACTGTGCCGAAAGGCACCAGAAACGGAACAGGGTCCGAAGGCACACCACCTGTCCGCCTAGGCGCCGACGCCCAGACTTGCGACAGATGGTAGGCTATGGCGGGCGACTCCGCGAAGCGGAAGGAAGGATTAGCCTCCTTAGCAGGTAGGAAATCCGACATCGCCGAGGGTACCCCCGAAGTGGGAGCCACCGCCGCAGCCGTGCCCTCCGGGAAATAACGTGAAGTCACCTCAGCTGCTGTGTCCAGAATGACACGCAGCCTTGACGACATTCCCGAAGGAGGCTCTTCACTGGCCACTGATTGCACATCAGAGTGGTCACAGGAAGTGCCATGACCGTAGTCATCCAGAACGCCGGCGGCAGGATACGCGGGATGACCGGAAACCGGAAACCCGTAATCCTGGAAGTGATCCCGACTTGAACCCTGACTAAAGTGCATAGGGTAAGACGGAAACCCATCCGAAGCCACCGGATGTACGTGGGAGGAAGTCGCGACCCCGTCCGGGGGAAGTGACAGCCTGCCTGGTTGAAGCGCCGGAAGCGCAAAAACCTCACGCCGTTGATCCCTCTCCTGCAGCCAAGCGGACGTGCTAGGATGAGAGACAGCGTGTCCGGCCGAAGCCGGAAGTGCAGACGTCGAAACCGCCGGGGGCGGAAACGACGAATGCGAGAACTGCGGCTGAGAGCCGTAAAGCCCGGAGGCCAGTTCTCGGTCAAACCCGTCACTGCGGCACTGGGTGCGGGCTAGTGAGGGCAGACACCGAAGCTGAGCGACAGATTCACCATACGGAGTACTGTTGCCAGTAGAGAGCAGGGAGTGACCCCGCGCCAATGAACCGTTTCCCGTGAGGGAATGTCCGAACGCCTCACGAGGGCTGCCAGACCGGTCCGACTTACTTGAGACGCCTGTGGTAGAGGCGGAAGCAGCCTGAGCATGCAGACCGGAAGCCGAGGTAACCACCACGGAAGCGAGGGAACGCACCCCCCCCATCTCCGCAGGAAGGAAAGCGCTAGCGGAAGGAGACGCTCGTTGCATTTCAGTCTGAACCATGGAACGTATCTCTGGGAGTAACGAACTCAAAAAGGAGGCAACGATAGCCCCTTGCTCCGGAGCCGCGGAGGGCGGCGGCGGAGTAACGGCAGAAGTACTAGGACGAGAAACAGTGCTAGGACCAGGCGGTGAAATGGGCACCGTCAAAATGGTATTGCGTGCTTCATCCGACACGACCACCAAAGGCTTGGTGCTAGAAGATTTAGGTTTCACTTTGCCCTTCAAATCGGATTTACCCTTACGTTTGTCTGGATCAGCCATGCTGACGAACAACGAAAACGTAAACAAGCAAAAAATTTCACAAGGAAAGTTACTGAAAATGAACGTAAACACGAACCGCAAGCAGTAACTAACACGCAGAAACAAACCAAACTTGCAACAAAACAGTGAACAAGCACAGGTTAAACGCCACAGACAGCAAGTCAGCCAAGCTGACAGAAGCAAAATGGCCACACGCACGTGTTACTGACACACAGAGTCCAAGGGACAAAATATCAGCAACAGCAGGCGAAAACGAACAAAAACCACAGAAAAAACAGAACGGGCTCACCAAACGAAGCCCTGACAGGAGAACGATGGGTTACGTGGCCGGCAAGTGAACAACTCCACCAAATGCAGCCACAGAAAGCGCACAAAAATTTCCAACACAACCTCTCTGCAAGACGCTGAAGTCAGTATGAACGGTCACGTGGTGACAGAGAGGAAGTAGCTATATGGGAGGTAACTCCCAGGGAACCTGGCTGTTACCATAGCTATTCAAGCTTTTTTGGTAGGGGTCGCTTCCCTTTGTTTGTTTTTTGATGGGTAGCGTTTTTTCAGTACCTAGCATCTCAGACGTAGTCAAATGCTTTATGTGATTCGGAGTAAGAATATGTAATTTAATCAAATGTTCAGAGAACGACAAGAGAGCGATAGAGAGAGACAGATAGAGAGAGACAGAGAGAGAGACAGAGACAGACAAAGACAGAGAGAGAGAGAGAGAGAGAGAAAGAAAGAGAGAGAGAGAGAAAGAGAGAGAGAGAGAGAGAGAGAGAGAGAGAGAGAGAGAGAGAGAGAGAGAGAGAGAGAGAGAGAGACGATGGAGGTAGCGCATCCAAGAAACAGGTGGAGCCAAACTGATTGTGGGATAAGCCTTTGAGCTCGTCATTATCGCTGTCATTGTCTTTCCTTGTCGCTATCATCAACCTCAGCGTCATCTTCTTTTTTTTCTCACCTTTTCCTGTAATAATCATCACGTAGCTTCAACAACTACAACAACATATATTGAATCCCATTTAGAAATACTGTTGTTCAAAGCTACAACACGTAGATGACTTTTTTCACTGTGAAACACTTGCAAGAGTCGATTGATGCTTTTTACATTTAGTCAAAACTTGACTAAATGTTTTAACATAGAGGGGGAATCGAGACGAGGGTCGTGGTGTATGTGTGTGTGTGTGTGTGTGTGTGTGTGTGTGTGTGTGTGTGTGTGTGTGTGTGTGTGTGTGTGTGTCTGTGTAGAGCGATTCAGACCAAACTACTGGACCGATCTTTATGAAATTTTACATGAGAGTTCCTGGGAACGATATCCCCGGACGGTTGTTTTTTTTCGATAAATACCTTTGATGACGTCATATCCGGCTTTTTGTACAAGCTGAGGCGGCACAGTCACACCCTCATTTTTCAAACAAATTGAATGAAATGTTGGCCAAGCAATCTTCGACGAAGGCCGGACTTTGTCTTTTGTATTGCCTTTCAGCTTGGTGGCTTAAAAAGTAATTAATGACTTTGGTCATTAAAAATCTGAAAAAACGATCCAAATTTACGTTCATCTTATTCTTTATCATTTTCTGATTCCAAAAACATATAAATATGTTACATTTGGATTAAAAACAAGCTCTGAAAATTAAAAATATAAAAATTATGATCAAAATTAAAATTTTTAAATCAACTTAAAAACACTTTCATCTTATTCTTGTCGGTTCCTGATTCCAAAAACATATAGATATGATATGTTTGGATTAAAAACACGCTCAGAAAGTTAAAACGAAGAGAGGTACAGAAAAGCGTGCTATCCTTCTCAGCGCAACTACTACCCCGCTCTTCTTGTCAATTTCACTGCCTTTGCCACGAGCGGTGGACTGACGATGCTACGAGTATACGGTCTTGCTGAAAAATTGCATTGCGTTCAGTTTCATTCTGTGAGTTCGACAGCTTGACTAAATGTTGTATTTTCGCCTTACGCGACTTGTTTTTGTTAAGGAGGGGCGGGGGGTGGCAGGGGGTGGGGGCGACCAAAGTTTTAGTTTTTTCAGCCTTTTCTAATACACCTCATCCTTGATTCAGCCTCTACTTTGGCCCGGCGTTTCTGTGTGACGTGAAGTCTGAATAATGGCTGACGCCCACTTTTGTGGGTCTGTCCCCTCATCTTCGGTAACCTTTTGTTCTCACTGTCCCCTGTTACTAAGGCTGAGGTCAAGGCTGTGTAATGGGGTAGCTGACCACTCCAACCTGATAACCTTTTGGCTTCAAGGTTTCAAGGTTTTATTTTCAAGACATGGAATACAATCTTGAAGACTAAAACGTTGTAGCACAGATGGCGAAACACATAGACACACACACACATATTACACCCACACACACAAACACACACACATACACCTACACACACAAACACACACACACACATAGACACACGCACGCACGTACGCAACACACACACACACACACACACACACACACACACACACACACACACAGTGACACGCGCGCAAGCACGCTCGTACACACACGCACGCACGCAAGCACGCTCGTACACACAAATTCACACACACACACACACACACACACACACACACACACACACACACACACACACACACACACTCAAACAAGAAAGTTATATTTGCTTGTGAACAAAACGAAACATTAACAATAAGTAGACCTCCTGGTCTCAACGGTGGACAGCCACTTAGAACCTACTGAGCATTTCTAAAATATTGCTTCACATTTAGAACTTTTCAAAACGCATTTAGTGCAGAGATCATTTTAAATAAGCATTTATTAGTTAAATCATTTTTCTTTGTACCCAGTAAGAAATGAAGTAAGTTTGAAGACTTGCCTCTTGTGTCTGCAGTTAAATCACTATCTGCTGCAAACAAAAAACGTGTTCCGGTCGTGTGTGGGTGTTGTTTTTATTGTTTTTAATTTTTTTATCAAAAAGGGTTATCACAACGTTAAAATGTGGTTTCCAAACGATGAGGTTATATTTTCCAGTTTTGAATTGAAAATTGCAATTGTGTATTTCTTTTTGTGAAAGAAATAGAAGGAAACAAGTCGCGTAAGGCGAAATTACTACATTTAGTAAAGCTGTGGAACTCACAGAATAAAACTGAACGCATTGCATTTTTTCACAATGACCGTAGTCCGCCGCTCGTGCAAAAGGCAGTGAAATTAACGAGCCTGTTTAGCGCGGTAGTGGTTGCGCTGTGCTGCATAGCACGCTTTTCTGTACCTCTTTTCGTTTTAACTTTCTGAGCGTGTTTTTAATTCAAACATATCATATCTATGTTTTTGAATCAGGAACCGACAAGAAATAAGATGAAATTGTTTTTAAATCGATTTCGGAAATTTTATTTTAATCATAATTTTTATGTTTAATTTTCAGAGCTTGGTTTTGATCCGAATATAACATATTTATATGTTTTTGGAATCAGAAAAGAATGAAAAATAAAAAGGAACGTAATTTGGGAACATTTTATAAAAAAATTTATTTTAATAACAATTTTCAGATTTTTAATGACCAAAGTAATTAATTAATGTTTAAGCCTCCAAGATGAAATGCAATACTAAAGTCCGGCCTTCGTCGAATATTGCTTTGCCAAAATGTCAATCAATTTGATTGACAAATGAGGGTGTGACAGTGCCGCCTCAACTTTTACAAAAAGCCAGATATGACGTCATCAAAGACATTTATCCAAAAAATGAAAAAAACGTCCGGGGATATCATTCCCAGGAACTCTCATGTAAAATTTCATAAAGATTGGTCCAGTAGTTTAGTCTGAATCGCTCTACACACACACACGCACAGACAGACAGACAGACACACACACACACACATACACCACACCCTCGTCTCGATTCCCCCCTCTATGTTAAAACATTTAGTCAAAACTTGACTAAATGTAAAACAAGTCGCGTAAGGCGAAAATACAACATTTAGTCAAGTAGCTGTCGAACTCACAGAATGAAACTGAACGCAACGCAACGCAGCAAGACCCTATACTCGTAGCATCGTCACTCCACCGCCCGTGGCAAAGGCAGTGCCCGTGGAATTGACAAGAAGAGCGGGGTATTCGTTGCGCTGAGAAGGATAGCACGCTTTTCTGTACCTCTCTTCGTTTTAAGTTTCTGAGTGTGTTTTTAATCCAAACATATCATATCTATATGTTTTTGGAATCAGGAACCGACATGGAATAAGATGAAAGTGTTTTTAAATTGATTTCGAAAAAAATATTTTGATAATAATTTTTATATATTTAATTTTCAGAGCTTGTTTTTAATCCGAATATAACATATTTATATGTTTTTAGAATCAGCAAATGATGGAGAATAAGATAAACGTAAATTTGGATCGTTTTATAATTTTTATTTTTTTTTACAATTTTCAGATTTTTAATGACCAAAGTCATAAATTAATTTTTAAGCCACCAAGCTGAAATGCAATACCGAAGTCCGGGCTTCGTCGAAGATTACTTGACCAAAATTTCAACCAATTTGGTTGAAAAATGAGGGCGTGACAGTGCCGCCTCAACTTTCACGAAAAGCCGGATATGACGTCATCAAAGACATTTATCAAAAAAATGAAAAAAGCGTTCGGGGATTTCATACCCAGGAACTCTCATGTCAAATTTCATAAAGATCGGTCCAGTAGTTTAGTCTGAATCGCTCTACACACACACACACACACACACACACACACACACACACACACACAGACACACGCACATACACCACGACCCTCGTCTCGATTCCCCCCTCGATGTTAAAACATTTAGTCATAACTTGACTAAATGTAAAAAGAAGGGAGGAACAAAACGAAAGACAGGAAGAGTACCTGAGGAACAGAAATAACAAATTCCCGCCAATAAATTAACTACGGACGTCAGCGTAGATTAATCAAAAACAATCCGCCAATCCTTATTTTGTTAAAACAATCCTGATGAAAAAAAAGAAGAAGTTGGTTTTACGTGACGTGACGTTATTTTTGTTACGGCCAGATGACACAAGATGGCGGACAAGGCAGGTGGTTTGGGTCGGTCAGTGACAGGACCTCCAACGCCTCATCAAACGCAATCCTATTCCCTTTCTCACATCTCAGACCCCTTCTGATTTTAATGACCATGGGCTCCCTCCCCCCATCCTTCTTCAAATTCCCCCTTCTATGTTCCCCCGAATCCCCCCCCCCTCCCAACCCCAACCCCCTTCCATTCTTCCGCTTTTCTACTCCCTACTTAGTCTCGGCCAGCTCCGACTGACTTCGACCGAGACTGAGAACCGTCACCTAAGTTCTCGTCACCGTGAGATTTGGCCGGCCGAACCTACTTCCTCCTGCAGCGCGTTTCGCAACGAGGGCGCCCCAGGAACGTTTAACCGTCGCGCGTAAGAAACGGCATGGTCACGATGGGCGCTGTGAGCGCCTTTGCAGCGCATCACAAGCTAGTGCTCAGGGAAACAAAAATGGCGGCCGTACTGTTTTGGTTTCATTTTGAAGACGAAGCTTTCTTTACTACGACGGTTCTAGCGCATGAATTGCACCAATTAAGGGACGATGAGAAAGAAAAAAAGTTTTACTCCAGATCATTTTGAAGTAAAATGTGACTGAAAACGTTCCCTATGACGATCGTATTCTACGACGTTGTCATCACAAATGTCTTCGCTAGTAATCAATGCATGTTACGTTTGTCAAACTCGATCGCATCCCTCATTGGCTGACATTTCTCTGAATCGATTGATTGATTGATTGATTTCTTCCGCAATTTTGAAAACGCTCGCACAAAAGCATATCGTTTTCAAATCAAAGAAAGCGACCAGCGAGGGCGTTGGCGCAAAGAAACGCACGGCAGCTGCTCCCCGTCCAACTATTACCCCCTCCTTTTTAAGACCAATATTGTGCCTGCTCTCTCCACAGTGACGTACAGCTGTCTTAACACAATACTCTTAATCAGTGGCGGAGAGAGATGATTAAATGACAGTTTCTGAGCTCAGGTGGCCCTAGATTACAGCATTTTGCTTCCTTGAAGACTTTTTTTTAAACATTTTTAATTATTTATAAAATAAAATAAAATTAAAGGTTAGTAAATAGAACGTTGAACTATAGATTTTAATGACGTGTTTTTCTTTCTGCGATTAGAATTTCCATTGACTTTTTCTTATTCTTGACTTTGCAGCATTAGTAGAATCCAATGTTTGGGATTTTGTCTAAATTATTAGGTCAGCTTATGATTTCAACATTAATTTTCTATTTCCACGTCTCTTTCTGATTTTTTTTACAATTCGTTCTTTTTATGCCTTTTGAAATGTGTCACTTATATAATTGTTTCCTTTTTTCGTCATTGTACTTCTTTCTTCCTTTGCACATTAAATGTGTTTGTTCATTCGGTTTGTATTACTATGTAACTCAAAATCAAAAAACAAGAAAGGTAGGTTGTTGGAACGTTTGTTATTGACCAAAACAACAACAACAACAACAACAACAACAACAACTCATAATCAAAAAACAAGAAAGGTAGGTTGTTGGAACGTTTGTTATTGACCAAAACAACAACAACAACAACAACAACAACAACAACGACAACAACAACAACAACAACAACAACAACAACAACAACAACCCTTTCTTGTTTTTTGATTCTAAATTTTGGAACGTTGGCAGTCTCTTTGTATTTGGATTTATGTAACTCATAGTCTGTCACTTCACTGGATTTAAAAACCACTAATTAGTTTATTTTATATTTTATCTGTCTGCATGGTTCTTGCACTCCCCCACGCTACTCGTTAATTCTCTCTTTCCTTTACCTTCCCTTTTTCCTGTCTTCCCAATCGGTTGGTCCTTCCACCTCATTTTGTTTCATTCTCTCTCTATCTCCGCTCTCTCTCTCTCTCTCTCTCTCTCTCTCTCTCTCTCTCTCTCTCTCTCTCTCTCTCTCTCTCCAGGGCGGGGACGTAGCTCAGTTGGTAGCGCGCTGGCTTTGTAGCCAGTTGGTCGCTATCAGCGTGGGTTCGATCGAGAGATTTATTTCTCGGAGTCAACTTTGTGCAGACTCTCTTCGGTGTCCGAACACCCCCGTGTGCACACATGCGCACGAAAAAGATCCCACATTCACAGCGAAAGTCTCAGGGCTTGGAAAACACGAAGACACGCATGCATCATCTCTCGTCTCCGATTATCATGATCGTATTTCGATACTTTGACGAGACAAACCCAATGCTGGTGTGTCGAAAAAGACAGCCACTGCGGGCTTGTTCGAATCAAAGTATCACATAGAAATAATGTCCTAGGCCTGTCTTACCTTGCTGTTATCAGTATTTTTGCCCTCTTTCATTACGATGCTATGGTATTTCTGTGGGTCTCCACATGTGTTTGTTTATAAGGCGGAAGTGACCTCCCCTTGTACACAATAGGCCCTCAGAGGAAGCCTACGGACAGACTAGAATAGAACATGCACATAACACAGAATGTCTGCACAGCACACACACACACACAGCAATACAGCACACCGTCTTGTACCTCCTTCTGCCCTGCCGAAGTCGGGGTATCCTTTTTAATCCACCGAACAATTAATATCCACAGCCATGTGTGCCTCCTGCCTCCGAACACACACGCTACAGAGCTCGACTCGATGTGCGCAGTTTCGTATAAAAATTATTTTCCAAATTTCCCCACTGTGTTTTATAAAATAATCATATTATGAAAGCACTTACATTCTTATCTTAGTTGTTATGTATTCATTGTTAGTAAACATCGGCATTATTCATGTTTTACTTTAAACGCAATCATTGTTATTTATAGATCACAGGCACCTGATGTAAGTAGGTCACACACGTGTAAATGTTGTGCCCAGTCCTTGTTTTTGTTTCTGTTATTATTTTAGTTAGCAGGTCTAGTTGAGCACGTATTAAGTATCATGTACCCACTACTAGTCATTGTGCATTTTAGTTAATGGACTGATGATGTCATTTGTATGGAGTCGACGCACGTGCGAGGATATGTATGTGTGGGAGGGGGGGGGGGGGGCGCGGGAGATGGAAGCTTGCTGTATGTTATGTAATGTATATATTGTGTGTGATACGTGGAAATGTGATACTATTTATTTGCATGTATGATACAGGTACAAATGTGATAATTGTAGGCTTATACTAGTGATTACTGTGTGTGATACATGAAATGTGATATGAATGCTGTTTTTATATGTTATACTCTTACTTTCTCCCAAGCGCAAGACAAATTCTTCTTTGAAAATTGAAGCCAATAAAATTTGAGTTGAGTTGAGTTGAGTTGAGTATCTTCAACGTATTACCAATACCTGTCCCAATATAGACCAGTTGGTCAAAGAGGACGTTAAACCCTAATAGTCAGTCTCTCTCTCTCTCTCTCTCTCTCTCTCTCTCTCTCTCTCTCTCTCTCTCTCTCTTTCTTTGTTATGCGCTGTTCCCATTTTTATTGATAATGTATACATTGTCGTTTTTACTTAGATTCTACCTTTTTAGTGCTTTTATTAACAATAAACCATCAAAGTCTCTCTCTCTCTCTCTCTCTCTCTCTCTCTCTCTCTCCCTCTCTCTCTCTCTCTCTCTCTCTCTCTCTCTCACTCTCTCTCTCTCTCTGTTTGCCTCATCACCAACCTCTCACCAGGTGTCGAAATCGCAGACACCATAACAATCTCCTCTCACGATCTACACAACAACTGACCACCCGGCCCACAAAAAAGCTCCCCGCGACAGACAAAAGCTACCCATTTCCCAGGAAGTAGATTCAGCTTGTCAGACTCCACAGACAAAAGAGCGGGCTAAAGCTAACAGGAGAAGGGAAATAATCACGCAATTTGAATGTGAATGCAAAACGCTTTGGTCACCTGGTCCGAGGTCTGGGCCGGATCGCGTGTCACAATGAAAACGCAACAGGTAGTCACTGTGTGACTCTGGGGAGGACCATTGTTGTTGGATATGCCTTTAATCTGTCCCTTTGTTAAATATTCTCTGTATGTCTCCGTCTCTGCCTCTTCCCATACTTCTGTGTGTCTGTCTGGCAGCAGTGGGAACAGCATCTAGTAGTAGTAGTAGTAGTAGTGGTAGTGAGAGCAACGATTGGTAATACAGTCAAACCTCCCTTAGGGACCACCTCTTGATAACGACCATCTGCCCATTACGACCACCCCAAAGAAACCCCGACGAGGTTCTTCGAATTCTTATATAATTCACCCTTCCACAACGACTACCTGTTCACAAAGACCACTTTTGGCTGGTCCCTTGGCTGGTCAGTATAGACAGGGTACCGGCACGGTTGGCCTAGTGGTAAGGCGTCCGCCCCGTGATCGGGAGGTCGTGGGTTCGAACCCCGGCCGGGTCATACCTAAGACTTTAAAATTGGCAATCTAGTGGCTGCTCCGCCTGGCGTCTGGCATTGTGGGGTTAGTGCTAGGACTGGTTGGTCCGGTGTCAGAATAATGTGACTGGGTGAGACATGAAGCCTGTGCTGCGACTTCTGTCTTGTGTGTGGCGCACGTTATATGTCAAAGCAGCATCGCCCTGATATGGCCCTTCGTGGTCGGCTGTGCGTTAAGCAAACAAACAAACAAGTAGACAGGTTCGACTGTAACATAAACAGTAGCAGAAACGACAGCAGCAGTAGTAGTACATGTAGGAGCAGCAGCAGCACAAGAGTAGTAGCAGCAGTAATATTAGCATCAATATAGTAGTAGTGTTAGCAGGAGTAGCAGCAGCGATAGAAGTATCAGTAGTAGTAGAAGTAGTAGTAATAGAAGTAGTAGTAGCAGCAGTAGTAGTAGCAGTTGTGGTAGTATATATTAACAGCAACAGCAGCAGAATTAGTATTAGAAGAAACAGCAGTAGAAGTAGTAGCAGCAGTAGCAGTATTAGTATTATTATTATTATTAGTAGTAGTAGTAGTAGTAGTTGCAGCAGTATTAGTAGTAGTAGTAGCAGTAAGACGAATAAGAAGACATCCATCATTTAAAGCAAAATGTAGCAGAAGAAACAAGTCGCGTAAGGCGAAATTAATACATTTAGTCAAGCTGTCGAACTCACGGAATGAAACAGAACGCACTGCATTTGTCCACCAAGACACTACAGCTTCGTCAATCGCCGCGAGAAAGAAATCGCTCACCACCCACGTGCAAAACGCAGTGAAATAAACAAGCAAGAATAGCGCGGTAGCGTATTGCGCTAAGGAGGAAAACGCGCTTTTCTGTATTCTTTTTAATTTTCTGAGCAAATACAACATATCATTTACATATGTTTTTGGAATCAAGAAATGATAAAGGATAGGATGAAATCGTTTTCGGATCGATTACTTAAATTCTAATCGTGGTACTAATTAACCTATTTTCGTTAATTGTGATCACATCGTAAGAGTAAACATGACCTATGTCTATATTTTTTTATTCAGAATTTGATGAAAAATATGTTGCAATCAATTGTGACTCTCTTTGCAAAAATTTGATTTTAATGACAACTTTAAAAAGCAAACTCATTTACTAATGGTTAAGCCTCCAAGCTGAAATGCAATACCAAAGTCCGGACTTCGTCAAAGATTACTTGACCAAAATTTCAATCAATTTGGTTGAAAAATGAGGGCGTGACAGTGCCGCCTCAAGATCCACTAAATGCTGGATATGACGTCATCGAAGACATTTATCCAAGAAAAGAAAAAAATGGTCTGGGGATATCATACCCAGGAACTCTCCAGGGGCGGATCAGTTGCTTTGTAAGGGGGGTGCACTTTGAATCGAAAGTGAATGTGATGGGCGCGAAGCGCCTGAATTTGCTAGGGGGGTCCGGGGGCATGGCCCCCCGGAAAAAAATTGGATCAAAGAAGCAAAATGGTGCCATCTGGTGCCATTTGAACTTATAAATGGTCATAGAATCAGCTTTCCAATTTTTTTTAATTTCTTTTTTTGCTGGAGGGGGGGTGCACGTGCACCCTGTGCACCCCCCCTCGTCCGCCCCTGCTCTCATGTGAAGTTTCATGAAGATCTGTCCAGTAGTTTTCTCGGAACCGATCTATACACACACACACTCACACACACACACATACACCACGACCCTCGTCTCGATTCCCCGTCTCTATGTTAAAACATTTAGTCATAACTTGACTAAATGTAATAAAACACAGCGAGCACAGCTACGGAAAGCGCTTTCAAGTATACACGCACGTTTGAGCTTTTGTGAAGAAAATTAACGCAGGTGTTCTCAAAGAATTGTTTTTACCGTTGAAGTCTTGTGTTACAAGCGAATGGCTTTGCGTTTGCAAACACCAATGACCGGACACCCACAGGAATCATTTTTAATGGAATCCTAATCCTCATTTCGAATAAACAGCTTAGTGCTTATCCTTTTGGGCAGATTTACGAGCTTCTGTAACGTAAACTTCGTTGTTCGTGAGACCTGACCGCAGAAAGCGTACGACCAAAGGAACGAGTACTCATGGAGATGATAGCGATGGACGGACCTAGACTCTTTGGACGCGTTTCGAGACAATAACTTCGTCAACATTAAAGGCACAGCCCTTTCCACGGTCACATATCAACAGAGGACACCCAGGGTGCCCATGAAAGTGCCCATGAAAGTGTCCATGAAAATACTAATATACGAGTTTGACGTGCGATTTTGTAATACGAGCAACCGCAAAAAATAACACCTTGCAATCTCCTGGGTCTTATCCTTACATGCTGTGGTATTCTTTTTTTCTTCTTTCTTTGTGGACTCTCCTGGTTTGTGGCTGAAGGAACATTAAAACCCAAAAACCAACCAACCAACCTGGTTTAATTGTGGTTCTTCTTCTGTCTCTCTGTGTTTTCTGTCTCTCTGTTTGTCTCTCTCTCTTTTCGACTCTGTGTCTATCCCTTTCTTTCTGTCTCCCCTCTCTGTCTGTCTATCGGTATGTCATATGTCTCTGTCTGTCTGTCTGTCTCTCTCTTTTTCGCTCTCTTAAAGGCATTCCAAAACACCTACTCGCTAGAGAAAATAATTCCTCTTCTTCCAAGTTTTCAACATCTTCGTCTCCTTTAATTTCAATCCATCCCCCAATCTTTCAAGCATACTGCTCACCACCACCCCCTATCTTCTCAGCTAACCTTGTCCATCTTTCACAGCACTGACCAGAGCAAAATAATATTGTCTCTCTCCAGACTCCTATTGTTCAGGGGACTGTCCGTATCTTCGTCACACACACACACATACTTTTTCACAAGCACCTGTCGTTTTACCTCGTTGTGCCTCTTCAAAACACCCCTCCCTCTTCTCCCTCACTCCCCCAGGTCCTCCACCCCCCCCCCCGCCCCCCTCAACCACCCTGCTCCCACTCCTCTCCTATCCCTCACAGCAACAGTTAGCATTTGCTAAGAGTTAGTATATTAGAAAGAATAGTTATATACAACATAATATAATTATGACAAAATATTATCGGAAACCATTCTGCGATAAAGATGCCGTCAATTTGGCTTCGCTTGAAAGTTCAAAAAAAAAAAAAGGAAAAAAAAAGCAAGCTTTACAGCCCGTTTCACACGTGAAAGTGTATTATCAAAAAGAAATTAAAAAGTGCCATTCCTTAGAAAAAAATAAGCCTGATTACTTTTATTCAAAAGTTTAGTTTGTCTTGGTCATATTGAATGCGATAAACAAAAAAAACCATCCGGCCTGACCGCCAAAACGTTTAGGCATGAAACCTAAATCAGTTTTGGTTGGTCAAACTCACGATGCACTTAAATCGTAGTGATGCATTATGTGTTGTGTTCCATTTGACTATAACTTTTTCTAGGCATTGCAATTTACTTTGCAAGATATTCTCTTCTGAGTAGACTTTTCTTTAAATCAAGAGATGCGATGCGAATTGGAAGAGGGTATTGAACAAGTTCACGTGTATAACAAAATTTAAAAAAACCAAGAATTGTAGGTTATTGGAACGTTTAATGATTGACAAAACAAAACGTTACATTTACAGTACGCCGACCAAGTGGTCTTTGAAGTTGACAGACTGAAACACTTATTAATATACAAACAATGAACTTATATCAAACCGGCACGGTTGGCCTTGTGGTAAGGCGTCCGCCCCGTGATCGGGAGGTCGTGGGTTCGAACCCCGGCCGGGTCATACCTAAGACTTTAAAATTGGCAATCTAGTGGCTGCTCCGCCTGGCGTCTGGCATTATGGGGTTAGTGCTAGGACTGGTTGGTCCGGTGTCAGAATAATGTGACTGGGTGAGACATGAAGCCTGTCTTGTGTTGTGGCGCACGTTATATGTCAAAGCAGCATCGCCCTGATATGGCCCTTCGTGGTCGGCTGGGCGTTAAGCAAACAAACAAACTTATATCAAAATCGTCGATGAAACTTATTTTCCACATGTATAACAGTTTGGTCAACCACAGTAACAACAGCAACATCACACATCAATAACAAAAATATAGAAAATGAAACAACCGCAATCTAACTCTTTTACAACTATACTACCCTCTCTTCTGTCTGTCTGTCGCTGCATAACCACCCCCCCCCCCCCGGCCCACCCCATATCCATAAATAAGAAAATAAAACAATCGCAATCCAACTCTTTCACAACTACTACCCTCTCTTATGTCTTTTTTACACCTCTTTGACCGCTGCCAATTACTCCAACAAGATTTCCGCAACCTACACACCCTTGTCAACGAACACAATACTGAAACCCCATGAGTTTTTAGATAAACATTGCACGCTTCAATGGAAGCCAGCATACACCCTGTGTCTCTCAATACATAAGGCTGAAATAGGACATCTGTTTTGAAAACTTCATCCCCTCTCCTCCTTCCCACCCCTCAACCCTCTCTCCCACCGACCCCCCCCCCCTCCCACGCCCAACAATCAAAGCGCCTACACCACCTATCATATAGCTCTATTCAAACAAGGCTAAATCACATACACCGCCCTCCTACCTGAACTTAAGTTCCCCATTCTGATATATTATTTTAGCAAGTTATATTTAATATTCTTATTTGGCTAATCATTTTTTTATGTTTCTAGTTACGTATTTATTTACTTATTCAGCCAGTTCTTTATTACATTATTTTGGCATTATCCAAAAGTCTGAACAATATTTTACAAAAATAAAAAGCAAATAAGCCTTCAAAACCGCTCCACTCCAACTATATTTTGCGTACACTATGGCAACAACCACAACAAAATCTTTACTTCCATCCCCATTTTGAAATATCGCAACAACAGACTTCCAGATCTATAACACGATCATATGTGTTCTCTGTTTGCATGTCTGTCCAGTGTCCTGTCCCCCCATAAAGCATATCAACTCTACCTGTCCCAAGATAGGCCAATTGGTTCTAAGAGGACGTTAAAACTAATTATCATCATCTCTTCTGTCTGTCTGTCGCTGTTTAACCATCCCGTCCCACGTACCCCATATCCACTCCCACGCCCTCGCCCCTCCCTCTAATCACCCTCCACCCCTAACACCACCTTTCCCCCATCCTCCTCCAACCTCGTGTGGCCTCAAGTACCCCCGAGTGAGTGACCCTTGGTCTGAGGACAAGCAGAGGGGTGGGAGGGAACCTGTTACCTGACACTCTGGGTAGGGACCCCCGACATGCCGATTCATCAATTGGGGAAAAGAATGGACACTGGGGGTGGACGAAGAAGACCTGAAATAACATATCTGTCTGTATTTTTGCTGGCTTTTTTTACGTGTCAGTTTGTGTTTTTCCTTTGCTTGACCTCTGTGTCTCTACCTGCCTGCTTGCTTGTCTGTTTGTCTGTCTGTCTCACAATTTCTCGAATCGCTCCTTCCTCCTTCCTCCCTCTATATGTCTGTCTCTCTGTCTCCCCTTTTCTTTCTTTCTCTGTTCGTGTCTCTCTCTATCTCTGTCTAGCCCCTTCTTTCTCTCCCTCTCTTCTTATTCTCCTCTTTCTCTGTCACTCCTGTTTCTCACATATTTAAAAAAAAAAATTCCACACATTTTCGTCTCATTATTGTTCCATCTTTTGCATTCAATTCTTCTTCCATTTTCTATTTTTCCTTTCCGTTCTTTACTCCCTGTGCTCTTTTCACCTATCTCAAATTCTGTGTGTGTTTGTGTATATGGGTAAGGGTATGTGTATTTCATTTCATTTTCTCTACTTTATTGTCCCATCGCTGGGAAATTCGGGTCGCTTCCTCCCAGTGGAAAGCTAGCAGCAACGGAGTCGCGCTACCCAGGTGTCTGCGTGTTTAGGTGTATTCAGCCACCTGCACTTATGGCAGAATGACCAAGGTCTTTTACGTGCCATTGTGATGACACGGGGGGTGGGACATGGCTTCCGTCTCTGGGTCTGCACATTAAGTTGACCCGTGTCCGTCCCGGCCCGGATTCGAACCAGCGACCTTTCGTCGCGTGTATGTGTATGTGTATGTGTATGTGTGTGTGTGTGTGTGTATATGTGAATGAGTGTGTGTGTGTGTATGTGAATGAGTGTGTGTGTGTGTGTGTGTGTGTCTGTCTGTCTGTCTGTCTGTTTTTCTGTCTGTTTTTCTGTCTGTCTGTCTGTGTATCTGTGTTTATATGTGTGTTTTTGCCTCTGTGTGTCTGTCTGTGTGTCTCTCCCTCCGTCATTTCCTCTTCCTCCTTTTCCTTTTCGTTCCTTTTATTTGTTCAAAGTGCCCGCTCTCTCTCTCTCTCTTTCTCTCTGTCTCACTCTATCTCTCTTTTTCTCTCACCCTCTCTCTTTTCCCCCCTCTCCCTCCCTCTATCTCCATCTCTCTCACTCCAGATTACAACCACTCTCTCTTTTTGTCTCCCAAATGTCTCTCTTTCCTTCTCTCCCCCCCCCCCCTTTCTCTCTCTCTCTCTCTCTCCCTTTCTCTCTCTCTCGCTCTCTCTCGCTCTCTCTCTCTCTCTCTCTCTCTCTCTCTCTCTCTCTCTCTTTTTCGTGCTGCCCCCCCCCCCCCCTTCACAATATGGACTAATAAACTTGAACCCTCTCACTCTCTCTCTCTCTCTCTCTCTCTCTCTCTCTTACTCTTTGAGTTCTGAGTTTTCTCACTCGCTTCCCCCCTCTCCTCCCCCCCATCCCCTCCCCCCCCCCCCCCCGTATCTCTGCGGTCATTCTCCTCCCACACTTTTCTGTCCCCTAACAATCGATCGAATCGTTCCTCCCTCCATCCTCCCTCTATCTGTTTTTGTCAGTGTTCTTTTACAACGAAATTGTGTTTTTGAATTACTAACTGTTCATCCTTGCGTGAGTTCGAGCCATCAGTCCTCTTCGCGTTTAGCCGCTACGCCGCAGGCATCACCAACGGTTAATTCGGCGTCAAAATGTTCGTGTCGTAGAAACGTGGTGTGATTTTTTTCTTCTTCTATTGTCAGGTTTGTTGTCGTTCTCTTAATTTATCTTTAAAGAGTAGAACGAAGTTGTAATTATAATAAAAACATCTTGATTGAAAAAAATTGCTGCCAATTTAATTTCTAATACTTAACCTTTTCATCTGCATGGTCTGTTGATTTTGATTAGTTGGTAAAAAATGAGAGCGCACTTAACAGCTAGACGATTACTTTAAGTCCCTGATTATAGATATTTTTCATTTATCGAAGCCGCTGTATGCGCTACGTTTTCTTTGCCCTTTAGGTTTCCTTCGTCTTTTCTGAAATGTTATACTAACAATAAATTGTATTTACGATTTTGGTCGGGTTTGTCGTTGAATATCTTCGCAGCCAAAGAGCACTTAAAAATATGATAATAGATGTAAATATAACAATACAATACAATACAATACAATACAATACAATACAACGCAACGCAACGCAACGCAACGCAACACACCACACCACACCACACCACACCACACCACAACACAACACAACACAACACAATACAACCCAACACAACTGTATTGTCTCAGTAGTATATATGGGTACAAACCGACATTTTTCTCACTGCGTCAAGGAAGAACATCAGATCCGAAACCCACCCTAGCAAATGACAAACGGGACAACTTTCGCTTCCGGAACTAAACTAAACTCCAAGGCAACCTGACTCCATCTGAGAAGTTGTCCGAAACTGACGTTAACAAACAAAAGACGACTCAAGACTGAGCCAGCCAATGGCATCATCGTTGCCCATTGTCAAGGAAACATGGCGGCCCTCTATCACGCAAGGCCGGTGTGTGTCAGCGACCTCGTGAAGGCTTGTTTCGCGACTTGTTCGCACAAAAGACGAAACATAAAGCAGACAAAATTGTTCGTGAGTGTTCACAACTCTCAAGACTTTCTTGCGGAGAAGAAGTCGGAGATGAGTGAGAAATTTGTTCTCGAAGAGTTTGTTTTCAAAGAGTTTGGTTCCAAAGAGTTTAGTTCCAAAGAGTTTAAGTGATTCCAAAGAATTTGTTTGAGAGTGATTCTGCTTATGTAGACTGGGACTACAGTGTTTGTTACGTGATCAGCTCTTGTGGAAATGGGCTCAGTTTGTACATACCCCCATTCTGCGGTCTTCTGTTAATCATCGCAAAGACACACACGCAAAACTTGTGAGGTAAGTATTTTAGGGTAATCGGTTGCTCCTCCTGTGTGTGTGTGTGTGTGTGTGTGTGTGTGTGTGTGTGTGTGTGTGTGTGTGTGTGTGTGTGTGTGTTCATTTAATAGTTTTAATTCTGATAATATATACGAATGTCAAGTTATGCAATTTCTTCTTTATGTAATCAGCTCTTGTGGAAATAAGCTGAGTTTTGTACATGTTCCCCCGTTGTGCAGTAGTGTGTAAAGCATTACAAGAAAAAAACCCACCTGTGAGGTAAGTATTAGAAGGTCCTTTTGCTCTTCATCTTATTATTTTAATTTTCTCGTTCCTTCTTATTGTTAATATAAATGATAAAGAATCTTCTGCGGAAGGAACTAAAAAAAACGGTCGCGCAGAGTACTACAGTAGAATCCCCTTAATAAGGCCATGTTTAATAAAGCCACCCGTTTTTTGAGGCCAATTTCTGACTGCACGGATTTTTCCTTATGTTTTTATGCTTATGCTTGTATTAAATCCACCCGCTTAATATAGCCACTTTTGTCCTGCACCAAGGTGACCTTATTAAGCGGAGTCTACTGTATTCATTTTTATAAGAGAATTGAGCAGATGTTTTTGGAAACTTTATTGGATTGCTTGCCGACGAAACAACAACATTGTATGTTTCTTACATTGTTCTTGGACATTTTTCGATTTCTTGGTTTCTTGTTTGTCATTCCATCGGTATTCATACGCGTGTTTTTCGATTGTGAATATGCAAGTTAGTATTATGAAGCGCTGTTCAGGAATCGACTGCAATGTATTAGAATAAGATTCTGAGAGAGCTGTGAAGGGCAGAAACAATTCTTTCGAGTTAGAGACCAAATGTGTTTTATACACTCACGCACATACATAAACACACAGACACAGACACACATGTACAGACACAGACGTGGGCACACACACACACACACACACACACACACACACACACACACACACACACATACACACACACATACACGCACACACACGCACACACACACATACACACACACACACACACACATATATATCTATATCTATATACGGCTTGTGTGTGTGTGTCTGTCTGTCTTTCTGTCTGTTCGCTATGCACGGCCAAAGTTCTCGAGGGATCTGCTTCACATTTGGTGGGCATATTCAGGTAGGCCCCGGACACAATCTGGTCGATGACAATTTTCAACACGTGCTCTCAGCGCGCAGCGCTGAACCGATTTTGGTTTTTATGGTTTTTCTGTACATCCATTCCCAGTAACTCTTCCTTGTCTTCTCCAGTGTTTTGCGCGTTTATCTCCCTTCCTTCGTGTGGCGTCAATCACCGTTTCAAAAACACCCCAAAGAACATTTTCCTGTTGCCTTGAAAGGCACAGTCCTTCTGTGAAAATAGTTAGCTAACCATCTCACATCTGACCAGACTTTTTTGTTTTTGTTTTTTTTGTTGTATTTTCCAAGCACATCATTGTGGGGCTTTCAATCAATAACATGCATCCGCCTACAATGTATCATCAGACTGGCCAGACTTTGACATGGAATGAGACAAACCCTCCTCTTGGAGTCGTGGGACACCTACCACAAATCAACATCCTGAGAGCTTTTTGTGTAGAGTGGGAATGTTTTTATGAATTCATTTCTTAACAGACACAACAGAAATCAATTCATAGTTTTATTTTCACTCTACACAGAAAGCAGATGGGATGTTGATATTGTGGTATGTTTTATAAGTGGAGAGATGGTCTTGTGCCATAAGAGCCAGGCCAGATCTGAGGTAGTGAGCGGAACTTGTTGCCACGGGAAGGACTGTGCCTTCAATGTTAGCTAAGGCCAGAGATGGCACGGAATTTTGGTCCAGGAAAGACGGGCACAATGTCTTGGTGGTAAGACGCCGGCCTCCAAAACGGAAGGTCGTGGGTTCGAATCCCGGTGGGTTAAGGTGGAGATTTTTCCGATCTCCCAGGTCAACTTATGTGCAGACCTGCTAGTGCCTTTGTGTATACACGCAAGCACAAGACCAAGTGCACACGGAAAAGATCCTGTAATCTATGTCAGAATTCGGTGGGTTTTAGAAACACGAATATACCCATCATGCTTCCTCCGAAAGCGGCGTATGGCTGCCTAAATGGCGGGGTAAAAACGGTCATACACGTAAAATTTCACTCGCGGAAAATCACGAGTTTACGTGGGAGTTTCAGCTCACGAACGCAGAAGAATTGAATTGAATTGAATTGAACTTTATTTTACAAGGAGAAGAAGAAAGAAGGTCCAGGAACGTGTTTTGGGGTTCTCAGCATTTTTAGGTACTTTAAACACCATACAATCGTTGTGCAGTGTAATTTTGTCATTGTCAACCTTTTTCTTGCAATAAAATGATCATTTTCAAAGTATTTTTTATAAAAGTGTGACACCATTTTGAAAACTTTTGACGCTGTTTTCTCAAAATCATTTTTTGAGCATCAATGCCGTCCTTGGGAACTACTCATCTTCAAGACTAACTTACTGTCCAATCTTCTTTTATCAAGAACCTTGAAATAAAACTTGAAAAGCTTGCCAACGAAACATAATCATAATTTCCGTGCCAACTTTGCGAAGCTGGCTGCACGACACGTTGGCACTGAATTTTCGGTAACAAAAATCGCGAAGTCTTCCCGAAGTCGACTTAGTGCTGAATTCAGGAAAGCCTGTGCAGTTGTCTATCCTTTGGTTGGTAGGTGCATGCCTCAAGATTGACATGTATTTTGTTTTTAAACCGAAGTCTATGCAGTGACCAAAACGATGTTCCTAATACTACGTAGGTACACGTCAGATTGGATTGGATTGGATTGGATAAGATTTACAGTCCAGTGAGGTTACCCTCATGGAAATTCGGGCTGCTTTCTCCCCGGGGAAAGCGAGCTGCCATACATACGGCGCTACCCATATATTTTTTTCCCTGCATGCGTGTATTCATGTTTCCTGAGACTTAATGCCGTGTGAGATAGAATTTTGTTTACTTTATTCCAAGTCCCACGGGTATTTGATGGACATTTTTATCTATGCCTATACAATTTTGCCAGGAAAGACCCTTTTGTCAATCGTGGGATCTTTAACGTGCACACCCCAATGTAGTGTACACGAGATGTGAGATACACGAAATAACCTAAGCAATGCTGTCAGCCTATTCAGGTGACCGTATTCAGTTGGTTCCCGCTCAGCGTTTGTGTGTTAGCCGGCATACAGACTTCTTTGTGTAAACATGGCTGTTTAATGCAAAATAAACAATATTAAAAGGGGGCCTACGATTTTTATTTCTATTTTCAAAGCCGCTACGTATCAAGACCATTCAAACTACCTAAAAAGTTTGCGCACTAAACAGTTGGGGCGGAGTTAGTGACAGAAACTGACCCCTGGTCAGTACGTTCGAACAAAAACCTGCAACCTGTCATTTTCATGCAAATAAGCGGTGCTGTGGGCAGTCCAGAGCATGCGTTAAGTCCACTGACCAGCGTCCAGTCCTGTGTATTAAAAAACTGCAACCTGTCATTTTCATGCAAATGAGCGGTCCTGTGGGCAGTCCAAAGCATGCGTTCATTCCTCAACTGACCATCGTCCAGTCCTCTCAACGCACGCCCCTCTCCATCCCTCGCTCCCGCCAAACTGGCCACCGGACCTCGAATGGACCTCTTTGTCCACTGTCCCCTCCCAACCCCGCTGACCACTTGGTCCAGCCAATCAGTGCAGCAAACCGCAGAATATTGGGTTTAGCGTGGCGAGTCCTGGCGTCCTCCCTTTTCTTCTTTCCTGTCTGTCCTGTTGCACCGACCTGCGCAGACCGTTTAGGGTTATTGACTGTGCAGTGCTGCGTTCGTAAAGTGACTAAAAGCAGAAGTTGATACAGTATAAGAGTTTTGAGATAGTTTGTAAAGGCGCAAGTGTTAGCTCCCCGGCTTTTCTTTGTTGCGAAAGCGTCAGGGTTGTGTTTTTGTCGTGGATGAGAGCAATGGAAAAATTCGATGGAATGGATTCGATCAATGGCAAAGAAAAAGTCAAGGTCAGTCTGTTGGTTTGACACTTCTATCGTTATTTGAATGATTATGTTATTGCACGTTTTCTGCCCTAGTTCTTGATATCCTTTGAGGGTTCCCGTTGTAGGTTTCTCTGTCTGTCTCTGTCTCTGCGTCTTTTTTCTGTCTTTCTTTCACTCTCCCCTCTCTCTCTCCCCCTCTCTCTTTGACTCTCTCCCCTCTCTCTCTCCCTCCATCCCTCTCTCTCTCCCTCCACCCCTCTCTCTCTCCCTCCATCCCTCTCTTTGGACGACCCTTTTTATCACCTGTTTGTTTATTTATTTGTTGCACAATGCTGCGGCTGTTTTCCGTTCATTTACTCTTGCAGTTTCTTATTAAAGTAACAGTATGCTCGCGTATAGCAGAGAGTGCTTTTATATGCTATCATTTATGCTGCATTAGTTTCTCTGACTCTTAGTTTCTGTCTTGCTCATAGTTCAGTCGCGGTTTTTTTTTTCTACTTGCTCTGCTCTGTAATCCTTTTTGCTTTTTTAAGGCTGATTTTTCGTATATTCTTTGTTTGTAATCTGTTTTACATCTTTGTTCCTTCTTGTTACATTTAGCCAAGTTTTGTTGTTGTTCTCTTCGGAAAATCTTGTTCTTTTCACTTAACATTACTCACGTGACCACTAAGGACACGTAGTTTATAACAGAGAGTTCTGATCTACGTATCAACAGAACTTCACATCAAAAAAATATTGCGGGGGGGGGGGGGGGGGGGGGGGGGGGGGGAGGGGTGTGATTGTGGTGGGGATGGAAGTTGAAGGGGCAGTATGATTGGTTGGCTGATTATTATATTTATGTATCGTCTCTGCAGTGTATATTGCTACTCAAGACCGATGCAAGTTCTTTTCTTTTCTCATTGGTCAGTATGAAGTTGATATTGGATGTGTGTGTGTGTTGGTGGAAAGGGGGGGGGGTCAAAGAATGAGAGATGGGTGTTACAAACTCCGGCACCTCAAGGTTACAGGAGCAAGTTTGAACCACCAGTTACCCATAATCCCCTAATAGAACCACAATCTTGCAAAGGCAACAGAAAAAAAACTTGACTAAATGTAAAAAAGATAAAAGAAAACAAGTCGCGTAAGGCGAAAATACAATATTTAGTCAAGTAGCTGTCGAACTCACAGAATGAAACTGAACGCAACACAACGCAGCAAGACCGTATACTCGTAGCATCGTCACTCCACCGCCCGTGGCAAAGGCAGTGCACGTGGAATTGACAAGAAGAGCGGGGTATTCGTTGCGCTGAGAAGGATAGCACGCTTTTCTGTACCTCTCTTTGTTTTAACTTTCTGAGCGTGTTTTTAATCCAAACATATCATATCTATATATTTTTGGAATCAGGAACCGACAAGGAATAAGATGAAAGTGTTTTTAAATTGATTTCGAAAAAAAAATTTTGATAATAATTTTTATATATTTAATTTTCAGAGGTTGTTTTTAATCCGAATATAACATATTTATATGTTTTTGGAATCAGCAAATGATGGAGAATAAGATAAACGTAAATTTGGATCGTTTTATAAATTTTTATTTTTTTTTACAATTTTCAGATTTTTAATGACCAAAGTCATTAATTAAGTTTTAAGCCACCAAGCTGAAATGCAATACCGAAGTCCGGGCTTCGTCGAAGAGTACTTGACCAAAATTTCAACCAATTTGGTTGAAAAATGAGGGCGTGACAGTGCCGCCTCAACTTTCACGAAAAGCCGGATATGACGTCATCAAAGACATTTATCAAAAAAATGAAAAAAACGTTCGGGGATTTCATACCCAGGAACTCTCATGTCAAATTTCATAAAGATCGGTCCAGTAGTTTAGTCTGAATCGCTCTACACACACACACACACACACACACACACAGACACACACACACACGCACACACACACGCACATACACCACGACCCTCGTTTCGATTCCCCCTCGATGTTAAAATATTTAGTCAAAACTTGACTAAATATAAACAAGTCGCGTAAGGCGAAAATACAATATTTAGTCAAGTAGCTGTCGAACTCACAGAATGAAACTGAACGCAGCAAGACCGTATACTCGTAGCATCGTCACTCCACCGCCCGTGGCAAAGGCAGTGCCCGTGGAATTGACAAGAAGAGCGGGGTATTCGTTGCGCTAAGAAGGATAGCACGCTTTTCTGTACCTCTCTTCGTTTTAACTTTCTGAGCGTGTTTTTAATCCAAACATATCATATCTATATATTTTTGGAATCAGGAACCGACAAGGAATACGATGAAAGTGTTTTTAAATTGATTTCGAAAAAAAAAATTTGATAATAATTTTTATATATTTAATTTTCAGAGCTTGTTTTTAATCCAAATATAACATATTGATATGTTTTTGGAATCAGCAAATGATGGAGAATAAGATAAACGTAAATTTGGATCGTTTTATAAATTTTTAATTTTTTTTACAATTTTCAGATTTTTAATGACCAAAGTCATTAATTAATTTTTAAGCCACCAAGCTGAAATGCAATACCGAACCCCGGGCTTCGTCGAAGAGTACTTGACCAAAATTTCAACCAATTTGGTTGAAAAATGAGGGCGTGACAGTGCCGCCTCAACTTTCACGAAAAGCCGGATATGACGTCATCAAAGACATTTATCAAAAAAATGAAAAAAACGTTCGGGGATTTCATACCCAGGAACTCTCATGTCAAATTTCATAAAGATCGGTCCAGTAGTTTAGTCTGAATCGCTCTACACACACACACACACAGACACACACACAGACACACACACGCACACACGCACATACACCACGACCCTCGTTTCGATTCCCCCTTGATGTTAAAATATTTAGTCAAAACTTGACTAAATATAACAAGTCGCGTAAGGCGAAAATACAATATTTAGTCAAGTAGCTGCCATTTTTCAGCAAGAGCGTATACTCGTAGCATCGTCAGTCCACCGCTCATGGCAAAGGCAGTGAAATTGACAAGAAGAGCGGGGTAGTAGTTGCGCTAAGAAGGATAGCACGCTTTTCTGTACCTCTCTTTGTTTTAACTTTCTGAGCGTGTTTTTAATCCAAACATATCATATCTATATGTTTTTGGAATTAGGAACCGACAAGGAATAAGATGAAAGTGTTTTTAAATTGATTTGGACAATTTAATTTTGATAATAATTTTTATATATTTAATTTTCAGAGCTTGTTTTTAATCCGAATATAACATATTTATATGTTTTTGGAATCAGCAAATGATGGAGAATAAGATAAACGTAAATTTGGATCGTTTTATAAATTTTTATTTTTTTTTACAATTTTCCGATTTTTAATGACCAAAGTCATTAATTAATTTTTAAGCCACCAAGCTGAAATGCAATACCGAACCCCGGGCTTCGTCGAAGAATACCTGACCAAAATTTGAACCAATTTGGTTGAAAAATGAGGGCGTGACAGTGCCGCCTCAACTTTCACGAAAAGCCGGATATGACGTCATCAAAGACATTTATCAAAAAAATGAAAAAAACGTTCGGGGATTTCATACCCAGGAACTCTCATGTCAAATTTCATAAAGATCGGTCCAGTAGTTTAGTCTGAATCGCTCTACACACACACACACACACACACACACACAGACACACACACGCACATACACCACGACCCTCGTTTCGATTCCCCCTCGATGTTAAAATATTTAGTCAAAACTTGACTAAATATAAAAAGGAAGAAAAGAGATATTAAAGAAAAGAGCTGGAGAAAAAGATATTCGGAACGGAAAAGAACAAGGAGAGAGGAAAAGAAAAGGAAGGGATATGAACAAAAAGAGAGGGAGAAAACGCCCGTGATAAAAAAAGAAGGGAAAAGCAGAGAGGAAAGAAAAGAAAGAGAGAAAGGAAAATGAAAAGAACAAGGAGGGCGGAAAGGACAAGAAAGAGAGAAAAGGGAAAAAAAAGGAAACAAATTTGATAATCAGACCCCCTCTGACCAGATGCTGAGTGTGACTAAACCTCTTGTCATGAAGGACAAATACCGGTGGACAACGCTTTCTGTACCCGGTAAAAAGTCTTGTCCACCGCAATGCCTTTTCGTGTTGGCCGGCCACCTAAGCACAACAAAAAGGTAATTCAAACCCTGCTGACAGACCAACAGAACATTGGATGACCCCAAGCATCCCGCCCCCCTTCTCCAGCATCCCGCTCCCACCCCTCAGTCTCCCCCCCCCCCCCCCTCGAGTGGACACCCAAAAGGAGGGTTTCAGGTTTTTATTGCCTAAAAAACCAACATCGTTTTTATGGCTCGCCGAGCAAGACAGTGGCCGCTGAAAGGAAATATGAGATTTCTCTGACGGGTGTCCGTTCTGCTGAATGTGATGGCACGTTTCTGAGGAAGGAGGGGACGTAGGGGGTTTGGGTGGGAGGGACTTTAGTGAAGGTACAGGTCGGGGTGAGGGCTAGGGGGGGGGGGGGGGGGTCGAGGTTGGACAAATGGAAAGGGGAGGAGATGATGGGATGAGGTATACCTTAGTGACAGAGGGTGGTTTTCAGGATTTGTGTTTGGGACAAGGGAGATGTCTATAAGGGAGGGGGGAGTGGAGGGGGGGGGGGGCGGAGGGAGAAAGGAAATAAAAAAGCAAAAAAGGAAACAAGACTGGATGGAGAAGCACCTATAGCTGAACTATTTGTTAGACGACGGAGGGGTGGGCTGGCATTTCTTGGGCTTTCAGTCGCACAAAGGGAAATAGATGAAGAGGGCCAGCGGAGGGTCGGTAAGGGGGTGGAGTAAGGGTAATGACCAACAGTTATCACTGCATGGGGCATGGCTGGCACATGCCATTATTTATCAAGTTTTTTTTTATAATCATTGTAGCGTCTTCATTTTAAAGGCAGAGAACATAAAATAAAGGGTAACCTCACTGGACTGTAAATCTTATCCAATCCAATACAGTGGAGGCGCTCTTACCGCGTAGAATGTTTTTATTTTTATTTTTTATTTGACATCCTCAATAGGCGTTTGTGATAGTTGTTGTTGGTGGTGTTGGTTTTGTTCTGATTTGGCTGTGATTATTGTGAAGGCGCATCTCTGTGTATGGTAATTTTTTGGTTCAGGGCCCCCGGTAGGCATTTAAAAAAGTTTGTATGTTGTTGTTATTGTTTGTGTGTGTTTAAAAAAAAATCTGTTCTGGTTTATCTTTGGGAATAAAATCCGGCAACTCAGTATGAATGACCCTCGACAAAAGTATATATATAGGGACCTATGAAGGCAAATCGACGGATCTAAGAGAATCCATCTATCTGCCATAAATGAAGTTGAAAGTCTGTGGGAAGAGCAAAATGG
This sequence comes from Littorina saxatilis, assembly GCF_037325665.1. Taxonomy (NCBI): domain Eukaryota; kingdom Metazoa; phylum Mollusca; class Gastropoda; order Littorinimorpha; family Littorinidae; genus Littorina; species Littorina saxatilis. Next base: position 21,813,498 of record NC_090254.1, read on the forward strand.
ATCAAAAACAGTTCACATCTTAGATAGAGTCTACGGGGTTATTTTAAACAAAGATAAAAACCGAGAGCAACCCATTTGAATAACCACCAAAAACAGCTTGCTAAGTTTTTTTTATTTTTTGTGTCTTTTTCTTTTCTGTTACCCAGAAGGCCAAGCACATCATGGAGAAGCGACGAAGAGCCCGGATCAACGCTAGTCTTGCGGACCTGAAATGTCTGCTGCCAGGTGGAAGTGGAAGAGAAGTAAGTCATTGTTTGCAAAGTAATTGCTATTGTTGTCGTCTTCCTGGGGTTTAGGGTTCTGCGGTCAGATGGAGGAGGAAAAGAATTGAAGAATGCTTTTTTTCCGGAATAATGATACCTTTTGTCGTCTTTCTCCTCCCATTCCTCCTCCTCTCTGCCACCACCCCTACTCTTCACTGTTAGAATTATCGTCAACAGACAAGAAGGGTAATGACCAGCGTTGGAGCACAATTACTCTATAACTGAATGTATTCAAAACCTCATATTTCTGGCAAATGGAAAAAGAAGTAAACTGAAACCTAAAATAACTCGAATTGTCAATAAATAATTTAAAAAATTTTTTTTTTTAATTGTCATTACACCAGACATATATACAGCATTACTTCAAGACACGTACATTCCTTCCGGTGTAAACGAATCCGATGACCATCTCATATCAGGCCAGGCTTTTACATGGGATAAGGCCAAAAAAAAAAAAAGGTCTGTTTACGGTAACATAGGCCAAAATAATAGGGTCGGTAGGTCGGGATTTTTTTTTCTTTTTTTTTTCCAAAAAACCATATTTTTACGTTATTTTGCCAAAAAAACAAGATTTTTTTTTTTTTTTTTTTTCCCCCAAATGCCAAAAAAAAGTCTAGGGTCGCGCGAAAAAACTAGGGTCGGTCGGGTTACCGTAAACAGACCTATTTTTATTTTTGGCCTAAGGCAATTCCGCCCCTTTGGATGTATCCCCCAAATCAATATCCTTGGTGCATCTGGGCAAAGCTTTTTTTTCTAATGGATTAATTTCTTGACTGACCCCAGTGTTAATCTGTAACTCACAAACTCCTTCCCATCATGCATCTAAGTGACGTCATGTCCTACGTCACAGGGGTCAAGGAGTATCAAGATGGAGAAGGCCGACATACTGGAGCGTGCGGTGGAGCATCTGAAGCTGCTGCAGGAAATCAACCAGTGTGGAGGTTGGTGTTGAACACGGGTCTCACGTGCACACAGGCAGACAGACATACACGCACAGAAACACATGCATACAATATGATACACATGAACGCATACATATACACACACACATGCACACGCACGTTAGTTAACTACCTACTTCTATGGTCACTTATGAAATTAGTTGCTGAGTATGATGCATAGTAACAGAGCCTCATTTAACTTTTGTTTAAACTTCCATTAATTTTATAACTCACAGAAAAAACCTTTAAAATATACTTTTTTCTGTTTTCTTAGTATAACTAATCCTTTTATTTCACGATTCAGCTGATCAAAGATATATTGCAATCGTCCATTGCAGAGACACCTAGCTGCTGCGCACACCATCCAACAGCAAAAAGCGAATCCTTGCCCACCTTCGACCAAGGCTACCAAGAATGTCTCGATGACGTCGACAAGTATTTGGTACGCATGCGCACAGAGGATGCAGAGATGCGCGCGCAGGTTATGAAGCACATTGCTTCCAAGAAAGCTGGTTTCAAACACGGACAGTTTCCGAAAGGCAGGCTTTGTCACGGAGGAAGATTGAAAAGATGCGGCACTTTGTCGAGAGGTAGTACCAAAAAGGAGACAGGAAAGAAGCTAGCTGCTCAGCTGCTGTCTTCGTATCAACACACGCATTCTCCCGCAGATTCCACAACTCCGGAAGACCATGGCGACTTCGGTGAAGAATCCGCCGACGATTCTGGCGATGAAATGAACACCGTAGACGACGAGAATGAATCGTTTGTGAAAGACAATGATCAGAGAGCAACTGTCGAATCGGAAAGCGAGAGAATCACAAGTAGCCGAAAAAGTGGATTTGGTATCTTTGAGGAAAAGACAACAGGGACTCCACGTGAGATAAAACAAGAAAACCTACCACAAGACAAAGACAACGGACAGGATCCTCTGCGACTCAACGGCACCCCAGAATACATTTCCAACAACAACAGCAGCAGTGGAAACAAGAGGAACACTCCATCAGCGGTCAGAAGTAGCAGCAACCGCGACACAGACAACGAAAGTATTCATCGAAAACTTTGCAGCAGTTTCTTCCTGAATCCAAACAAGGCACCAAGTTTGATCATCACCACGAAGAGGCCAAATTGCAGCAGTTCAAACATCGGCAGCAAGAGACTTGCCATTTCGTCCTCCCCTTCTTTTCACGGATCCTCTGAATCCCTGGAAGGTTCAGGTTCAGAGGACAAACAGAAGGATTTGTATGGACCGGTCTTCCAGAAACCAGATTTGTATAAATCGTTCTCACAGAAACCGGCCAAGCACTCCTCAGATTCTTCAACTGAACATAACTACAGCACATTTTCCAACCAGTTAACAACACAGGGCAGGCTGAAAAGACTTTCTATGATCTCGCCAACTCCATTCTCAGAGCAACTTTCCATCACGATTCCGAGCACGGCTGCTTCAAAGCTAGAAAACCAGCCACCATGTCTGCTGCCTCAAGACAACTACTCCCAAGCACCCGTCGTAACAGGAAATGACGTCATGAAGCATGCGCAGAGCCGACTTGTCCAACAGGTTCCGCTTCTGCTGATGACGTCGAGCAGAAGGGAACGTGAAGGCGATCGGACTGACGACTTCACGGGAAGGCTCTTCACAGCTTGCTCAGACACACGCACCGAGCCTGCAAACCTTCTTGTGGCTCAGCTGATCAAACCGTTGAACGAGAGCCATGATGCCCCACAGCAAAGCGGGTGGTGCGATTCTGCATCTCTTGCTGCAGAGGAAGACCAGGCCTGTGATCTCTCCATGAAGAGAGCAGTGAGAGAGGGCAATGAGGGGAAGGAGCTGGTCAAGGGTCTCCGGTGCGAGAGTCGTGAGGAGGACGTTCAGAGTCGCCACAATACTCGTGATGATCGAAACTGTCTGGGCGGAGGGGACTCTAACGTTTGGAGACCTTGGTAGATGGACATCTCTGAAAGAAAGTGTTTATATTGTGGAATGGTTGTGCATGCGTGTGTGAGTGGTGGTGTGCGTATGGTGATGTGTGTGCTTTAGTGTGTGTGTGTGTGTGTGTGTGTGTGTGTGTGTGTCTGCGTGCGTGCTTGTGTGTGAGTGTGTGTGTGTGTATGTGCGTGCTTGTGTGTGCGTGTGTGTGTGTGTGTGTGTGTGTGTGTGTGTGTGTGTGTGTGTGTCTCTCTCTCTCTCTCTCTCTCTCTCTCTCTCTCTCGCTCTGTCTCACAGAGTGTACATGAAAATGCAAAGTGAAACGTACTTCTTTCTTTCTGCACATTTCACATATCCTAGGAATACGCGATTCAGCCGTATGTTTGCATGAATGGGTGCATGGCCAGTCTTGATGTGCTACGTGTTTTTAACCATGCTATGGAGCAAGTTGTACAATAACACCCGTGTACGTGCCATGTACAGCGATGACCCTTGTGGACAACTAGTATGGCAAATTATAGAATTTGTTTTCGTGTCTGTACGTATTGTGTAGGTTTAGAATTGTTCTGTTTATGTTGACTTCGACAGCAGTTTGAGAAGAAATGAGGAGATATTTACGCGAGAAAAAAATATGCGACTTGGAAGGTTCGTACTGTGTGTGTGTGTACGTGTGTGTGTGTGTGTGCGTGTGCGTGTGTGCGCGTGTGTGTGTGTTTAGGTGTGTGTGTGTTTGTGTGTGTGTGTGTTTAGGTGTGTGTGTGTGTGTGTATGTGTGTATGTGTGTACGTGTGTGTGTGTGTGTGTGTGTGTGTGTGTGTGTGTGTGTGTCTGTTCGTCTGTCGGTCTATCACAGAAAATGCTAACTGTTTGATGGATTGAAGGGGTGCCTTAATTATTACCAGTACACACACACGCGCGTGCGAACACACACACACACACACACACGCGTGCAAACACACAAACACCCCCCCCCACACACGCGCGCGCGCACTTGCAAGCGCTTGCGCGCTCACTAAGTGCCCATACTTGCAATCACATACGAACGTACGCATGCACGCAGGAAGATGAAGAATAAAAATGAAACTGGGACTTTTCATCGCTTTGCCTAAGTGCTTATCAACCTACCAGATTTTGTAAATAATCTCGGTAGCCTCTTCAAAAATGATACGCTCCTGTAAACCAAGAATGGTTCACTGGTGCCCCCCACCCCCCACCCCCCCCCCCCCCCCCTTCTCTATCTCATCCCGTCTCTTACACTCTATCTCCCTCTGCCTCTCTCTGCCCCCCCCCCCCCCCCCCACCTCCGTCTCTCCCCTCTTTTCCCGTCTCTCTCAGCATTTCTTCTGGGAACCTCCTGCTCCCCCAACCCCCTACCCCCTACCCCCCACCCCAGCAACACAAAAAGAATTGTCAATATCAACAATTGTTTCGTCGTGAGAGCGAGTCAGCGCATGCCCAAGAGAAAAGAAAGATATAAAAAAAAACACTCGACCAACCTTTAATACAAAATCCACCCGTTAAACAAGCATGGGACAGTGTCCTCACTCCATAGCGATGACCAACCGTCAAACACTGGTCAAGCCAGCGCTGAGCCGAGGACACGCCAGGACCCACTCATTGTCCGACGACACGCTATTTTCACACCCGACATCTCGCACAATGGACACAAGGAAGGGTGCTCTTGTGGGTCACATCAAAAGCATGTTTGGACACCTACAGTGCGAGAAAAACGAGATATAATTATTAATTTTGAATACTACTCTCCTCTGTGAAACGTTTCAGAGATTCGTTTGGTTTTGTCGTCAATTTGTAAAATGTTTTACAAATCACGTAAATGCGCCCGATATTTTCTTGTCATCTCGAAAGTCCAGGGATCTATTAGCTTGGCGGTAATTACGATGTTGCTTTCCGCAAAGCCGGTGTGCGTCGTGTTGTCATAAATTATTGTTTTATTTCCTTTTCTTGGTTTTGTAGTAATAATCCCCTTCATCCACCTCTCTCTCTCTCCCCCCCCTCCCCTCCCTTTCTCTCTCTCTGTCTGTCTGCCTGTCTCTGTCTGTCTGTCTGTCTGCCTGTCTCTGTCTGTCTGTCTTTCTGCCTGTCTCTCTCTCTCTAACTCTCTCTCTCACACACACACACACACAAACACACACACACACACACACACACACACACACACACACACACACACACACACACACACACACACACACACACACACACACACTATCTGAGTCTTCTCTCTTCTTCTTCTTCTTCTTCTGTTAATCCGCCGCCTTCATCATATTAAAGATTCTGCCGATATCATGTCTACGTGCGGTATTTCTGTCAAAGTGGATTTTCTATCACGGAATTTTGTTGCCGAGGGATCTTTTACGTTCATGCGACGAACACACCGACAGACAGACAAATCTGCGCTTATCACGCTTCAAAATCGAAATATAAAAATAATAACATGAGCCGATTTACTCCCACACTTTCATTATCATATGCATTTTTGGCCTAGGATCCCCTTGTGGTTGACTGGGCTCTAAACAACAAATATCAATAATAACAAGAAATTCCTCCGAGGTAGGAAAAACACCCCCGTCAAAGGGAAATAACCTTCTCAGTTGGTGGCAGTGAGAATGGTTATTTCCCTTTGACCATTAATATGTCCCTCTATAAGTCCTTGTATAATTTTAATCCCCCAATAACTCCCTAACCGTGTGTTTGACTGGTCCCAATTTTTGTAAGGACCGTCTCAGGAATGTATAGAACCTGTTCACCAAGTTTGGTGACGATCGGTCCGTTCATTCTTGAGATCTATATGCGAACACAAACACACAAACAAACAAACAAACAAACAAACAAACACATCGACCGAATCCTATACACACCCCTATACCGGGGGTGTAATAAAAGGCATGTATTACTTTGTGGAATGCGTTTTTGTTACGTTTTTACAAATCGCGGTTTCGATGTAATTTGCAAAATGTGTTTACATTTCTACAAATCACGGGTTAACAGGGTGCTATTCGGAGGTCATGCAGTTACAGCGTTAGAGGCATCCGTGCCTAGAAAATCGGTCGGAAACGGGGGGGGGGGGGGGGGGGGGGGTCGTTCTTGGGAAGGTCGTTATGGGAGGTTTTATTGTATCATTCAAACGTCAGTCAGATATGTTTTCGAATTATTTTTCTCAGATGAAAGTTCTGATTGCTGGAACGAGAAGGACGATATCTTGAAAAGGGCCGACTGATGAAAGAGAAACAGATCAGAAGTAAGGCATTCCAAGCAGAGTTCTTTCGTACCCAGAATCTTCGATGCAGTTACTCCACGAAGATTTAAAGGGTTCGAAAAAGTCTGCCGGTGCTTTCACGTAACGCATCTACTACTTTTCCGGGCGCGACTTTGCCGGAAAGTACTTCCAAAGTACATGTATAGTATATATCGTAGAGTCTTCAATCTATGACCTGAAATGTGCAAAAAACTAAAGACAAGACAGGAAATCAAATCGTCTTTAAAGTTCCTACTTCCCACACATAGCAACCAGGCTCTTGGTTTTTGGAAAGCTAACCTTTTCTCAGATCAGCCTTTGGGTTTTTTCATCTGGGGACTGCAAATAGGATACACCGAATTGAATAAAGATACAAGGAAAAGGATACCTCGCATTTTACTCCAAATAAGAGACGACATTCTCTTTATTTCAGCAAGCCGGACAACTGGACACAGAATAATAAGTGTGTGTGTGTGTGTGTGTATGTGTGTTTGTGTGTAATATAATATAATATATGCATGCACACACACACGCAAACACAAACACACACAACCACACACACACACACATTCACACACACACACACACACACACACACACACACACACACACACACACACACACACACACAGTTATTTGTCTGTGTCCAGTTGTCAAGCTTGCTGAAATAATTATGTGTCCGTGTTTTACATGTACGGAAAATGATTTCATCTTGCAAGCGGCTTTTGATCAACAGTTTTACAATACGACACTGCACTGACGCTTTAACTTTACGGTCGATTATTGTTAAACAATTGTGATTCTCAGAAAAATGCAGGTTGTGCACAAAAAACTTGTTTCATTGTCTAAGCAGACATGCATTTCCTCAAGCAAAAATAGTTTCACATCGAAATTGAATGGGAAACAGAACCTCAAATGCAGTACGTGCGTATGAATTATGAAAGGTCTTCAGAGTTCTTGTAAAAGATCTAGATCTCTCACCGACTTTTTGATCGTTCTTTTTTTCGCCATCATGGAGTTCAACTAGTTCTGTCATAGGTGGACACTGTTCATATCGTCCTCGGCCTTGTCTAAAAGAGCTCAATTATTTCTATTCAGCCTCCTACGATATTGGTCGTTAAACTCATGAACACTAACACCCAGCTTTCTGACCAATTCAGCTGGACAAAACATATGCGAACACACGTGGAAAACGACAGTGTATTTGATTTGTACGGCGTCCCAACAGGTTATTTTCAAGTGCACCTCTTTTGTACCAATGACAATAATCAGGGTATTATTTAGAAACCCCTTTTATACCATTGACAATAAGAAACACACATACACACACACATAAACACACACACACACACACATACACACACTCTTTCTCTGTTACACACACATACACACACAGTCTCTGTTACACACACACACACACACACACAAACACACACACACATAAACAAACAAACACGTACACACACACACACACAAACGCGCGCACACACACACACGCACACACACATAAACAAACAAACACGAGCACACACACACACACACACACACACACACGCACACATACACACACACACACAAAATGACTTGCATCGAAGCTCCACTAGCACTTGTTTATAAATATACATACAGTCCATCTTACCATCCAGCAATATTTAAACCACAAGTGTACACAAGTGTACACTCAACTTGAACATATATATTCCAAAGCAAAGATCACCTTGAATTTAAAGGCACACACAGTTTCACGTAAACCATCAGTTTCTGTTCAAAGACACTGTCAGGCTTTTACACACAGTACAAATATCCTTTTGTTTAAACACTCACCGCTTGAGAACATCCTAGGTGCACTCCATAAAGAGCGAGCATTTTTCAAAGAATGTATTTTTGCGTGGCCAGCCGGATTTACAATGAGACAAATCGGACGCCTCGTTTTGTCGCTAGACCTAACTTTAAAAATCTAAATAATAAATTGACAGCTTGTTACACAAACATTCTTAAATCATAAAAGAATTCTTTTGAGACAAGATCAGTACAATTCGAAGTTTTGAAAGTTTGAAAAAAGGGAGCCCGGAAGCACATCACGCAAGGTCATGTTAGCCCAAGCAGACGAATTTTCTGCATAGCGCTAGCTTGCTTATTTGAAGCCAACCGCCGCCGATAAGTATCCTTAGCGGATTATGACTTTATTCAGTTATTCTGCAGAAAAGACAAATGCTGGAGAAAAACCGTTCTTTTCTGCAGCATTTCTGCATAATGTCATCTTTCGCCGAAGCAGCGTTTTTTTCTGCAGCAAAACATTTTACTGCAGTAAAATTGAAATCAAGAATGCTGCAGTAAAACGGTGCTGTTGTTTTACTGCAGAAAACCTGTTTACATTTTTTCTGCAGCATTTTGTACTGGTTCTTGGCGGATTATGACATTATTCAGTTATCCTGGAGAAAAACCGAAATGCTGGAGAAAAACTGTCTTTTCTGCAGCATTTCTGCATAATGTCATCTTTCGCCGAAGCAACGTTTTTACATTTAGTCAAGTTTTGACTAAATGTTTTAACATAGAGGGGGGAATCGAGACGAGGGTCGTGGTGTATGTGTGTGTGTATGTATGTGTGTCTGTCTGTGTGTGTGTGTGTGTGTAGAGCGATTCAGACTAAACTACTGGGCCGATCTTTATGAAATTTGACATGAGAGTTCCTGGGTATGATATCCCCGGATGTTTTTTTCTTTTTTTCGATAAATACCTTTGATGACGTCATATCCAGCTTTTTGTAAAAGTTGAGGCGGCACTGTCACACCCTCATTTTTCAATTAAATTGATTGAAATTTTGGCAAAGCAATCTTCGACGAAGGCCGGGGTTTGGTATTGCATTTCAGCTTGGTGGCTTAAAAACTAATGAGTGAGTTTGGTCATTAAAAATCGGAAACTTGTAATTAAAATTATTTTTTTATTAAACGATCCAAAAACAATTTTATCTTATTCTGCGTCATTTTCTGATTCCAAAAACATATACATATGTTATATTTGGATTAAAAACAAGCTCTGAAAATTAAAAATATAAAAATTATGATCAAAATTAAATTTCCGAAATCGTTTTAAAAACTATTTCATCTTATTTCTTGTCGGTTCCTGATTCCAAAAACATATAGATATGATATGTTTGGATTAAAAACACGCTCAGAAAGTTAAAACGAAGAGAGGTACAGTAAAGCGTGCTATGAAGCACAGCGCAATCGCTACCGCGCCAAACAGGCGGGTCACTTTCACTGCCTTTTGCACAAGCGGCGGACTACGTTCAGTTTCATTCTGTGAGTTCCACAGCTTGACTAAAATGTAGTAATTTCGCCTTACGCGACTTGTTTTTACTGCATAATGTTTACTTGGTTTTCTGCAGCATTATTGCGATTAACTTTTTCTTCAGAATAGTCTGTGACAGTTTTTCTGGAGAAAAACGAACAGCCTTGTAAAGTAGCGTTTGTATTTGTCGCCCCCTGGGATAGTATAATAGTTTGTTCCGAGCTCGCGTAAGAAGATTACGTCACGGTCGAAAGTCTTTGACGTCAATTAATGCATCATGACGTCATGCCTCCCTGTAGTCTTTCTCTCTCGCGCGGTGACGGTGTGTGTGTGTGTGTTCATTTTGTGCACATGTGTTAGTGTTATATATTGTGTGTGTGTGTGTGTGTGTGTTTGTGTGTGTGTGTGCGCGCGTGCATGAGTCTGTACTCGTGTGTGTGTGTGTGTCGTGTGTGCGTGCGTGCGTGTGGGTGTGTGTGTGTGTAAGAAAGAGAGAGAGAGAGAGATAGAGGGGGAGAGATAGAGTGTGTGTGTTTGTGTGTGTGCATGCGTTTGTGTGTATGTTTGTGTGTGTATGAGTGTGTATACATGTGTGTTTGTTTTTAAAGGTGTGTGTGTCCGTTATGTCTGTCTATGTGCGTATGAGTGTGTGTTTTGTATGTATGAGATCTGTGTGAGTCACTGTGGGTGTGTGTGTGTGTGTGTGTGTGTGTGTGTGTGTGTGTGTGTGTGTGTGAGCCTGTGTATGTGTGCGTGCGTGCATGCGTGTGTGGGTGTGTGTATGTGTGTGTGTGTCTGTTTGTAAGAAAGAGAGAGAGAGAAGGAGAGTGGCGGAAAGGAAGTCAGACAGACCACGGACCTCTATGCACTGGAGAGGTCCGTGGACAGACAAAATACATTCGTGTCACGCACAACTATTGGTAATTCTGGATGAGTTCATCTCTCGACAGAGGGGGGCTCGCGTGCTCCAACATTATAATGAGCCAGTACAATATGCTGCAAAAAAAGTGTGAACAGGTTTTCTGCAGTAAAACAACAGCACCCTTTTACTGCAGCATTCTTGATTTCAATTTTACTGCGGTAAAATGTTTTGCTCCAGAAAAACCCGTTGCTTCGGCGAAAGATGACATTATGCAGAAATGCTGCAGAAAAGACAGTTTTTCTCCAACATTTCTGTTTTTCTGTAGAATAATTGAATAATGCCAAAATGCTGAAGAAAAAGTGTAAACAGTTTGTCTCCATTAAAACAACATCACCGTTTTACTGCAGCATTCTTGATTTCAATTTTACTGCAGTAAAACTGTTTTACTGCAGAAAAAAACGTTGCTCTCGCGAAAGATGACATTATGCAGAAATGCTGCAAAAAAGACAGTTTTTCTCCAACATTTCTGTTTTTCTGTAGAATAATTGAATAATGCCAAAATGCTGAAGAAAAAGTGTAAACAGTTTGTCTCCATTAAAACAACATCACCGTTTTACTGCAGCATTCTTGATTTCAATTTTACTGCAGTAAAACTGTTTTACTGCAGAAAAAAACGTTGCTCTCGCGAAAGATGACATTATGCAGAAATGCTGCAGAAACAAACAGTTTTTCTCCAGCATTTCTGTTTTTCTGCAGAATAACTGAATACAGTCATAATCCGCTAAGGATAGATAAGTTCGTGTGACTCGCAGCCGTTTGTTGCATGTTCGATTCAGAGGCACACAATAACGTGCTACTGCAGATATAGCGAGTCGCATTGAAATCACAAACTGACGGCTAAATTATGGAAAAAAAGAAAGTGGATCACACGGGTACACGATGGCTCAGGGGATAGATAAACCACGAAAACTGGCGTGTGGTTTACGCGATCTAAAGAGCCATTCAAATGAACTGTGTCATTGAATGCTATTTACACATTAACATGCTTCCATTTGAAACTTCGAGGTCTTCATCGGGGATTGACCCCCGACCAAAGGTAATTCCGTCGGGCTTCAATTAGACTTTGGGAGGGCGTCAATCCACGATGAAGACCGAGAAGTTTCAAATGGAAGCGTGTTAATGTTATTGTAATTCAATCTGACGACGATCTCTTTTCTGCTTTCATGCGATGGTAAACAGACAGAATTGGTTCTGTTCTGTTCACACACAACTTTCAGTCCACCTACCTGCAAGGGTCAAGTCCCAAGAAATATGTCTCTGTATTCCTATCGTATCACTCTCCTCCTGTTTTGTTTTCTTTCACATACATTTCCCCATCTTTTTTGACGGGTTTCTGGACAGCAAACTCAAAACAAAGTCTTTTCATCACAAAAGCGATCTTTGGAATTGACTGACGTAGTCCGAAATAATTCATGCATCAACTTACGTCACGTATTCGACGTCATCACTTCGCATACCTTATGGTCTCGGTATTTCGTTGGTACTTCATATTTCCTACTTGTAAAATGACCCTCAAAGCTAACCGAGACTAGTTGAGGTTGTATCAATGCGCCTCGCCAGCAGGTTGTTAATGGAGTTTTTAGCGAGTGGCTATCGACAATTAGTCACCTGTAATTTTTAATGTGTTGGGGCATTCTGACCAATCACAGGATCTGTTTCATTAAAACGCAAACTTGATTGAATTACAATAAATGTTATTGCAAGTGTGTTGCATAAGGTTAGAACAGCATTTTTCATGAGAAGATTTACATCGATCTGTAAAACATTTGAGACAGACTGGGGCTTTAAGTAAAACTGAATGCATATTCAAGTATGGGACCAGGTAACCAGAAAGGCACCAGTTTGCAAATGGTTCCATTGGCTCCAAGTTATCTAGGTGTTAGAGATGCCTTCCTCCCCGTATAAACCTTCTTGTGTATCACCATATGATAAATCCGCCCAGGCATTGAATTTCGATAATAACTTTATATTTACTAAATGACGTACATATACCATATGTAGTGTTTTTCTGTCAAAATATTGTAAATGTCAAAGCATTAATATAACTATTCGAAGAGCAATTGCAGATCAGAAATATCTATTTTTGATCAAAAAGTGTGGGTTTTTTTTCTTTTTTTTTTTTCTTTTCAGTTTTAGATACGGAACCAAAGATACACTAAGATGTATAACGTGAATGTCATATTGTGTTGTTTCTCGGTGTTTATAATGATATGCATCCAAAATACATATTTCAACAGCAAAAAAAAAAAAAAAACGAAAAAAAAAAAACCGAAACGCCCCACAGTGATGTGCTATTTAAACAAAAACTAAAATCAAACATCATTCCGCTTCGACTCGCTCCCAAACTTATAGCCTGACAATTTTGTGCGGAGAGCAGGAAGTTTTGGCTGAATTCATAAGGTTAGAATTGCTTATTTTGTGAAAGATTCTATCGTTCTGTAAACCTCATGTGAGGCGCAGTGCATCCTGAACTCAGGTCAAAATGAGTTCGGCTCATTCTCTCCCTGACAGGATGCCTTGAGTTTCCTTGTCTGGCAAGGAAACCGTTTTTTTTTCTTTACATATTTAGAGCTTTTTGTAATGTATTATTGATATAAGCAGATTCGCGATCGTCGATAATGATTTTTCATGGTGTTTTGTAATTTTTAAATTACAAAGGAATTGATATGTAAGACAGTTTCAAGCGAGCTATTTTTCGCGGCTGTATTTACTGTGCAAACAACTCTAAATATGGCAAAAGTGTCACGTGATAATCAACCGTTTGGTTTTGGCGCTCACTGGAGCAGACGATTTTTTCTGTAACCAGTTGACAGTGATGAAACCATATATTACGGTCTCCTTCCGGCAGCAGTCCCAAAATTTCGACTTGTTTTGACCTTAGAACGATGTCTTTATCATAACTGTGAAGAACAGAACGGAGATCACTGTCGAAGTCGAACAATCTGCAATCATTTTCGTCTCGCGAACACTGATCTCAAATTTAGATCAGTGCTCATGAAAAAAATATGGGAGATAACTCTTTATTCTTTTTATTGATAGATTCGCGTAGGACTCTAGCGTCCGGTCAGAGAGACAACTGGCAAAAGCCGTGGAGCGATGCTTATCAGAATGGGCGGAGTGGGGCTTAACTTGTAGTTTGCGTCGTTTTGCGGCTGGCAGTGATTTTGAAGTTGGTGACCATGTCTCGAAGTACTTGGTTCTCTCTCATACAGCTTCCCGGGATATGGACACCAACTCCGAAACACTCACGTTCCATGCTTCAGCTAAACGGTTCAGAAAAATATAAGCAAACAGGGAAATAGAAAAAAATATATAGCGAGATACATACATACAATGAATACATAAGTAAATAAATGAATAAATACATTATAAAGGAATACATTTAAAACAATATCAATCATTGAACAAATGAATTGACAGACAATTTGAGAATGATATTTGTGTGCACAGTAATCCGTGTACAAAATGTCCTTCATAAGAAGCTAGCGATGAATGGTTTGAGTCCATTTAACCATCGCCCGTCCGGGTTATCGACTACACACGAAAGTCATCGTGGGGCCGTGCGGACCCATGCTTCTCATTTCCTTCTTTGAGAAACATGGGTCCGCACGGCCCCACGATGTTTGTAGTCTAAATATGACCTTTTTTTTTAATTACTTCTCGCTGAAATCTTAGGACATAAGAGGTTTTTAGGTGCCTGAGGCATTCTTCAAAGCTCATCAAAAAATTCCAACTAGTTTAAGAGATATTTGCAATTAAACACCCTTCTGGGTCCACACGGACCCACGACCACCGGCGAAGGTTAAAGCACCAGAAGACTCCAAAAACGTGTACATGTATTAGAAACGTAAGCTGCTGACAAATTGTGATAGTTTCATTTATAGTTTTAGAAATAACGACAAGTAACTTTTTGCGGTAACAGAAAAATTAAGCTGCCAAAAAGTAATGGCAGTTTCAATTTATATCAGAATCTTAATTAAAAGAGGCAGAGCGCTATTTTTAAATCTGAGAAACAAAGGGACGTAAAAATAGGTGTGGTTACGGTAACCCGACCTACTCTATTTTTAGGGGGCGACCCTATAACTTTTTATTACATTTGTCAACAAACAAACAAAAACCCAAAAAACGAGTGCAGAAAACGCAATGAAAGCAAAATCGCCCGAGTCGCACACTTATTTCCCTGTCAAGTAGGTTTAATTTGTACACATTAGAAAACAAAGTTAAAAAAAAAAGTGATTGCCTACCTTCCTACCCCATTTGTTTTGGCTATGTTACCGTAACCACACCTATTTTTTTTTGTTTTGCCTTACCATATATATCTCCGCATAACTCTCACTTAATCTTGTTGCACATGTAGTGGCCCTAAGAGCGCTTACGTAGGTACCCTTGTTTTTCATCTCTTTCAGCTTATATGCTACTGTTGTGACGAATTTAACATTAACCGCCTTTAGAAAGGGGGCTCCTTTATCACAATTCTCAAAGGCAATAAAATGTCATAAAATATAGTTGAACAAAGAAAATTGAAAATAATGAATTTAAAAAATCTAAGGATAAGCTGAATAGAAAAAAATGAAATGAAATAGAATAAAGTCTAAAAAATGCTAAAATGTGAAAATAAAGTGCAGAAAGGGTAAAGAGACTCGTATCAAATCCTTCAATTTTCAGTTCGAAGCGTTGGTTGAAACAACCCTTTAATTCAATATCGTTACATATTTACACATGTGAAAATAAAATGCGTTCTTAAGCCTATTTAAAACGGAACCGAAATGTACATTTCCAAAGCGGGTTCACATTTGAGGTGTACGATGCCCGTGTGTTTTTTCTCAAAGTCTCTTTTCCAAAGACAATTCGTCCCACTTCTTAGTTTCTAGTTCCGTTTCAAACTGCGTATTCTACATGTCTCGGTAGAACAAGTGTTCACATCTTTTATTGATCGTTCTTGTTTTACAAGTAACACTCCTTTGTTCGTGTCTAATAACAACAAAAGTAGGGACTGTTACTATGCTTCACCCACAATCAAAAAACAAGAAAGGTAGGTTGTTGGAACGTTTGTTATTGACAAAACAATACATTCACAGATATTTCGACCCAACGGTCTTTTAAGTGAACAGACAAACAAATATTCACACAAAACTTATCTTGATAGTTCTATCAGTTTACGTCCACTCGTCAGGAAGCCGAGCGAATGAATCACCCATTTCTCTGTTCGTCTGCAGCGCTGCTCGTAATTTGGAGAACGTCTTCGTGTGTCAAGACACCCGAAATCATAATTTTCCGTAAGAATCTCTTGCCTTCCTCCTTGCTATACATTCCTTCCAAGACTTTGGATCCTTTCAGTCGAGCCAGGAGAATCTTCTGCAATCGTAGTTCACGTGCTTTCTGACTTCGCTCCATGATGACGTTGACAGTGTAGAGAAAGGGGTTGAGCGCCGAGTTGAGCGGCAGCACGAAGATGGCTATAGCCACGTTAGCCTCGCCAGGGATGGGATGACCTGCAGAGGCCAACAGACCCAGTAAGCCAACGGGGAACCAGCAGAGAAAGTCGGATACGGCGACTGTAATCAGTCTGCGGCCGATGACCAGGTCTCTGGACTTCTGAGTGGTGTCTGAGGCGGCCATGCTGTTACCTCTCACTGACCAGTAGATGGACATCTGGCCAACAGCGATCAGCACAAAGAGCACCAAGTTGAGGATGATCAAAATACCGTAGGAGTAACTGTGGCCGTCAAACCTCTTCCTCGTGATGGGCAGCGGAATGCAGATACCCGTCTGGCTGTAGAACTCCCAGTGTGACGTCACAGGCAGTAAGGGGACTGAAGCCAGAAGAACGCCTGCTGTCCACACTACAGCACAAGCAGTCCGTGCAGAACGCAGAGAAAAATGCAGGTGATGACTCAACGGAAAGCGTGTCACCAGGAACCGGTCCACCGTGACCAGACAGATGATAAAAGCTGACACCTCATTGGACAAGAGCGACAGGAAGCCGGCCATTTTGCAAAACGTGCTGTTTCTCCAGGTGACGTCACTCCACAAGTAGTCTTCCAAATACACGCGATCTGCCACACCGATGATTGCTGAATACACGCCCATCAGAAAGTCAGAGACACACAGATTCGTAACGAACAGACCGAAGCTGGTACGATTTTTGTCTCTGCTGATAACGACACGGTACACGAAGCTACTGAGGTTTCCCAAGACTATCAACAAAGTCAGGACTGCCAGAGCCACGCGATAAAGACCAGACTTCAACAGGCCTTGGCACGAAGACACCTCGTCAACAGGAGCGTGGCAGTCCAGCACGTTAAACCCGGTAGGTAATATGGCGGGACAGCACAGCTTGTAGTTGTCAGCATACACTTTGCTTAGATCTGAAAGATACGTGAAGATGTTCTGTGCGAAAAAAGTCATCGGACAGCCACTGAGGTCTAACTCACGCATACGTTTGAAGGCACTAAACCCTGATTCCCTTGTTACAGTATCCAATCCTGTATTTGAAATATTGAGTTTTAGCACGTTCGGAAAAATATTCAAGTTGGACAGATTGATAGCTTTAAAAGAAACAAATGAAAGGTCTAAGGTATTCAACTGTGGAAATGATACATTTCCTGTCAAAAGATTGTTGAATATACTGAGCAATGGATTGCCAGCTACATTGAGGGTTTGCAGGTTCTTGCAAGCCAGGATGTGCAGTAAGGAAATTCTCGTGATCAAATTGTAACTGAGATCAAGATGGTACATGTTGACAAAACGCATTGTATCCAGTCTTGTGATGTTGGAACGAGCAAGATTCAAGTGGAGCAGCATAGTGTTGGTCGCTAGTGCTTTCAGGGTCATCCCGGATCCACCGGCATCAAGAAAGCGGAGGTCTGGATGGCTGGCGGCGAGGAAGAGCCCGGTGCAGTGGAAAGCCAGGCCATAGCACGTGCAACCTAGAGGACACTCAAAGCCACACAACAGCTCGTCGTCCCTCTCCGGGCACTGGTACACACCGTCACACACATGATTGTCATGGAGACACAGCTTGGAACCACGGCAACGGTAGAAACCCGGGCACGTGACACTGTGGCAAGACGCCTCATCCTCGTGGCCTGGGCAGTCGTAGACACCATTGCATCTGACGTAGACAGGCAGACAATAGTAGCGCACTCCGGGGCAAGGGAAATGGGTCTCAGGGCACAGCAAATCAATGGAATGGGCGAGTCCAGCGTCAACTTCGAATAGATTGTAGTGACCTTTCCCGTCCAGTAGGGCAATGGCTGGGAGTGGCGTTGTCATGCTGATCAACGTGAAATTCACGAAGGTGTGGGAGCAGGTCATCTCGTCCGAGTTGTCCACGCAGTTTTCTACCGCGTCGCAACGTTTGCTGTGGGGTATGCACTGAATGACATAAAACACACCAGTCAGGGCCCGTATGCATGAACTGGAAGTCAGAAACACTGGAAGTAGAGGCCTCTTTTGAAAGTGGGAACTCCCGAAGTTAACTTTCTAACTGTTCCCTATGCATGAACGCCGTAGTGCTGACTTCGAGAATATTCGGTCAAGGTCGCGAAAATTGGGGGAATCCCAACTAGTACATGCGTTTGTTAACGGTAAGCTTGGCGACCAGAAGAAACAAGTCTCATCGCGAGTTCAAAAGGGCGAACGTTGAGCGCGCAGTAGTACTAACAGCGTTATTGCTGTTGTTTTTTGAATGGTTAAACGAAAGGGTCGGTTCAAACCTTTGATGATTGTCTTTGAATCGAATGACTGCCTAGCTATGACAATGACTTTGTTGACATGAGAGTTCCTGGGTATGATATCCCCAGACGTTTTTTTTCATTTTTTCGATAAATGTCTTATGACGTCATAACCGGCTTTTTTTTCAGAGCTTGTTTTTAATCCAAATATAACATATTTATATGTTTTTGGAATAGCAGAAACTTACACTTCAACACTCGAACACACACACACACACACACACACACACACACACACACACACACACACACACACACACACACACACACACACACACACACAAAGCAATGACAAAAACAACAGCAGAAACTTACACTCAAACCGACACACACACACACACACACACACACACGCACACACACACACACACACACACACACACACACACACACACACACAAACACACACTCACACATGCACACAACGAGCCCATTTTTCATAGAAACACAGTAACCCCCTCGTTTAAGCGGGAATGAAAGAGCGGTGGCCAATGACCCAGACTAAACAAAAGTCAAAGCTGGCAACTCAGGTTTGTATTCAGGGAAATTTGCACGAAATGCATGCACAAGATACGACTTTTCCTTCTATTTTCTCTCTTTGGGACTTTCATTTGCGTCAGCTCGGTTTGATATGAAAAACTGAAGAAAAGCCCTGCCATTTTGCACTGAGAAACTGTGGAAGTAGCGTGTTTACTACTGGGTATGGCTGAAGTACATTTACCCTCATTTACTTCCTCGTTAACTTCCAAAGTAAACTCTTTTTTCGTCCCATGCATGCGAAAGTGAGAATGTACTTCCGATGTCGCTCAAAACATTAGAAGTAGTCGCAAACTACTACCCTGAGTTACTTCCTCGCTTTGCTTCGAAGTAAACCCTTTTTCTGGCCCATGCATACGAAAGTGAGGCAAGTACTTCCGATGTCACTCAAAACTTCGGGAGTTGTCGCGAACTTCCCCTATAAGCATACGGGCCCAGGTGGGTTTGTTTTTAGTGAGTTAACACAGCTCACTCATATTGCTTTGTTCATTTGTCATGCTTGTTTCTGGAAATTGTGCACAAAAAAGCACACACATCTGATATCTGACGTAAACCTTTTTTTTGTACAACCAAATCCCGGAGAACATACATAGTTTGTTAAAATCTTGTATGAATGCAAAGCAACATTTTCCCTGCAAGATACACCAAGTTGCGGGCATTACAAAGTGTGGTTTACCTGTTTGTTATCACACGTGAACTCTGGACAGGCCGGAAAGACACAGAAGTTCTCATCACTTCCATCACGGCAGTCTTCTCGATGATCGCACACCAACGGGAAGGGCAGCCACTCTGCAACACTCTTACACCGGAATGAGCGATACATCGACATGGCCTCTGAACAAGTCTCGTGATCGCTGTCCCAGCAATCACTGCGATAGTCACATGACAGGAAGTCGTGAGTCACATGACCCCTTTGACAGTCCACGTAGCCCTTTCGAGTGGACGCCATTTTCTCTGTGATGATATGAAAGTAGTAGTAGTAGTAGTAGTAGAAACAATAACAACAACAACAACAAGAACAACAACAACAACAACAACAACAACAACAGTAACAATGGAAGTACTTCAATGTAAATACTGATGTTGTTGTTGGTGTTGATGATTTGGTTTATTGTTGCTTTGATGTTGTTGCTGTTGTTGTTGTAGGTGTTGTTGTTGTTGTTACTACTACTACTATTACTGCTTCTACTATTTATAATGTCAAGACGAAACACGTGTTTACACAAATCCTATTTTTACTCAAAATTTGAATACCTGGAGTGGAAATCTCAACACGCAGGTCGCTGCTAGACCGCACCTCACACAGAACATCACCAATGACCTTTTCCTGGCAACTGTCCATGTAGAGAATGCCCGGCCGGCGTTCCACACGAAGAATCGCGCAGTTAGGCTTGCCTGGCAGAACGAAGTCAGCCTGCATGTAGTAGGCCACACTGTAGTCCTCCCAAACAGAAAATAAGCGGTAACTGGGGAACAGAATGTTGCGTTTTGTATCATAGTATGACGGGCGCAGTGGCGTGGTGGTAAGACGTCGGCCTCCTAATCGGGAGGTCGTGAGTTCGAATCCCGGTCGCTGCCGCCTGGTGGGTTAAGAGTGGAGATTTTTCCGATCTCCCAGGTCAACTTAAGTGCAGACCTGCTAGTGACTTATCCCCCTTCGTGTGTACACGCAAGCACAAGACCAGGTGCGCACGGAAAAGATCCTGTAATCCATGTCAGAGTTCGGTGGGTTAAAGAAACACAAAAATACCCAGCATGCCTCCCCCAAAATCGGCGTATGCTGCCCGAATGGCGGGGTAAAAACAGTCATACACGTAAAAATCCACTAGTGCTAAAATATGAGTGAACGTGGGAGTCTAAGCCCATGAACGAAGAAGAAGAAGAAGAAGAAGATCATAGTGTATGCGATCTGACGACAAAGGGATATGGATCTAGGCACTTTAACTAAAAGACAACAGTAAGTAAGAACTATGCAAAACACACTGAGAACAAAACAGCGGCAACTGAGAAACAAGAACGTGGCTATAATAGTAGGCCTAATATGGGGGTGTTGAAATCGAACTCCAAGACAAACGCAAGCAACGCAAGTAAAGGCCGTAGAAAACTAATCTCCTTGTAAAAATCCTAAAATAAATAGACTGTCAACATTCCAAACTAATTATCTCGCTTGTGTCTTCCGAGCGAGCTTCTGGACAATTTGTCAGATAAGTTAATTTTCTGTATTATAAATGTTTGTCTCTCTGTCCGCTTCATAGACCGCTGGGTTGAAGTTCAGTGAACTTAACGTACGTTTTGTCTTGTATAAATATAATGTTCCAATAACACACATTTATTTTTTCTTTGATTGTAATCTCCTGGTAACTCAGACATCTTGAATGAAAATCGCTTGTTCAATCACTTCTTCAAAGACTGTTGATGGTTCATAAAAGGACAGAGGTAGTACGAAATTTAAAGGTTTTTTTGCAAGGCTTTTCAATTGGTGAATCAAGATCTGTGGTAAAAACAAAAAGAGCCAAGAAAAGTTGTTTTTGTTACAAAAGAAGTGTAATTTGTTGGTCAGAGTCGACCTTTTTTCTCTCGACTTTTTGGGTTAAAACCTTCATTCTTTAAGAAACATTCATCTTCCAGAAAACCCCCTCTAAAGACAGAGTTTCAAAATATGTTTTACTTCAGTATAAACAGATGCAATCACATGATGAAGGAAGGAAAATGTAAGTTTTACGCCCTCACGGCAAAGCCAAATCTGTTACTATGATACATGAAAATATATATTTGTCATCATTTTCACGAGTTTTCATTCACAAACACCTGGGAAATAAATCTCATGTTCCCCATGCAATAAATCGAGGTGGTGAATGGGTTTGAGCTTTCAGGTGAAACGTGGATTGTCAAAGTAAAAGCCAATCAGGCGGATTGTTTGATGTGTGGAACCATCGCGGCTTTGGATTTGTGTTTCCGAGGACAACCGAACGATTGTATTACATTCACTCTCAAAGACCCAATCAATGTTGATAATTACCGCGGCGACTCATGGTCAATTTGCAACTTATCTCTGTAATCGCAAAATCCACAACGAAAAGTCATAAACACTTAAATAGAAAAGAAATATGCTCAACACTTACTGAACTCACACGTATGATCGCAGCTCTGTACATTTTCAGACTGGAAGAAAAGCGTCAACAAGCTACGTTTGACGTCACATACAAGGTTGACGTGTTATCTTGAGCTACTGTGACGATGCTTTGTGGCCCGGAGTTGGATTCTAAAAATTCGTCTCCCTGTGGGTTATTGTGCATTTTGTTGCACAATCAAAATGATGACAAAAACGATGTTTGGTGGCTTGTCGTCAGACCAGCATTTTGTTGTTGGTCCTCGGGGAGCATATCGCCTTTTGTCTCATATTTATCAACCGCGGCCTTCGGCCTTGGTCGATAAAGATGAAACAAAAGACGATATGGTCCCCTTGGACCAACAAAAAGCTGGTCTGTCAACAAGCCAACAAACATCTTATAATATCACCCTGTGTCTCATGTGTCTGAAAACACCTCCGCGCGGAGGGGTTTTGCAGCAAGCACAGTGAAGATAAAGAGGGAACATTTTCTGGGCTGTGCGACAAAAGGTCGAGGATTACAATGTCGAGGCACAAAAGGTCGAGGACATTTGGTCAAGAGTCAAAAGGTCGAGTGCGACAAAAGGTCGAGGATTAAAATGTCGAGGTACAAAAGGTCGAGGACATTTGGTCAAGAGTCAAAAGGTCGAGTGCGACAAAAGGTCGAGGATTACAATGTCGAGGCACAAAAAGCTCTGCTATATTTTCGTCTGTTTTCTTGCTTCTTGTGGCGTTTGTGACCCTATTTGACTGTCACGTTGTGTATGAAGTGTTTGTCAACATGTTCAGTCTACCTATCCAAGTGACTTTCCACCTCAAGGTACTGTTTCTCATTTTCTTCTGGTCACGGCTGCAATGGCTCAGCAATTTTGGTCAGCCGCCATGTCAACAAGCCTCGTCGGGCCCATGCACCGCACGTGCCGCCGCCGCCGCGCTCCCCGCCAATGCTCGGTGCATTTACACCCGTGTTGAGTTGCTTCGCCTGGGTTCACCGGTGCGTGCGGACTTGGAGCTTTCGGCGATCTCTCGCTTGAAACAACTGAGCATTGGTCGTAGTCTGCCACGTCGCCGCTCGTGCCGTGGTGGTGCCAGAAGGCGTATCAAGGTCATTGCCTCCAGTCCACTGCCATTGTCTGCCGTCGACTCTGTTCCACCCTTCTGCGACTTTGCTATCTCACCCCCATCACCACCCTCCGGCGTTAACACTGGCAATCTCATCCACGTCACCACCACGCATAACAGAGACAATCTTCGCTCCCCCCACCTCTCGCTCGCTGTCTTCAACGCTCAAGCTCTTGGTACCAGGAGTGATAAGCGCTCGGCCATCAACTTTTTCATCGATGACCACCACGTTGACGTCTTTGCCGTGTGTGAGACCTGGTTTCAGCCCGTCGGCGACGAAGCTAAGTGCCGGGACGTGGCTCCCCCCGGTTACCGCACCCTCTCCTTCCCCCGCTCAACACGTGGGGGTGGGCTCGCCTTTATCGTGTCAGAGCACCTCATGCAGTTTGCCACCACCAGGACTGACTTCCCCTTTCAGCATCAGTCCTTCGAACTTGCTCAACTCACACTCACCCTCCCCCATCACACCTTCCACCTCCTGTGTCTGTACCGCCCACCTCCCAGCCCTAAGAATCGCCTCAAAGACTCTATGTTCTTCGACGAATTTGGTGAACTTGCATCCTACTGTAACAATCTCAATGGCGTCTACGTCATCACCGGCGACTACAACTTTTACTACGACCAACCCACTCATCCTTCTACTGCCAAGATCGTCGGTGTGCTTGACACTTTTGGTTTGATCCAGGCTGTCCGCGGTCCTACACACACACGTGGACACACGCTCGATTGGTTTGTCCATCGCGCTGATCAGCAAGTGCTAGACACTATCACGATCGATCAAACTCTTCCTTCCGATCATTGCTGTGTCTTAGCTCAGCTCCACCTCACTCGTCCTCCTCCTCGCCAAGTCTTCGTCCAAGCTAGGAACTTAAATGCCGTAGACTTAAGTGTGTTTGAGTCTGATCTTAAGTCACGACTAGCCGTGTCTCCTTCGTCCGCTGACGAACTGGATAAACTGTTGTTAGCTCTTCTTGATCAGCATGATCCTGCTTCCAGCCGCCGCGTCTCTCACCGTCCTCCGTCGCCTTGGTACTCGTCCGCTGCGCCTCAGTTGCAAGATGCCAAGCGTGAGAGACGTAGAGCAGAGAGACAATGGTTGAAGTCAGGCCTGACTGTTCATAAGCAGATTTTTCAAGTTGCCAACAAAGCAGTCACTAGTATCGTTCACGCAGCCAAGACTGCATTTTACAATGTCAAAATACTCGCATGCTCTTCTTCAAAACAGTTGTACGACATCACTAACACTCTTCTTGGTAAATCTGACTCGTCTCCACTTCCCTCTGAGATTCCTTCTTCTCGTCTTCCTCAGGCTTTCTCCGACTTCTTTGCCAGCAAGATTTCCACACTCCGCCAGTCTCTTGACGCTCCCCCCCCCCCACCCAGTCTCCCATCCCTGACCCCTCCTATTCCGGCCCTGCCTTCTCCTCATTTCAGCCTGTTACCGAAAGCACAGTCAGAAAAACTATCATACACGCCGGCATCAAAACATGCGAACTTGACCCCCTTCCCGCCTCTATCCTCACTCACTGTCTAGATACTCTCCTCCCGCATTTCACCTCCGTCGTCAACGCCTCTCTCCCATCTGGGTCCTTTCCTGCCATTTTCAAATCCGCTATCCTCCGACCTCTTCTCAAGAAACCTTTCTTGGATCCTGAAAATCTGAAGAACTACAGACCAGTGTCTAATCTCTCATTTCTCTCCAAAATAACAGAAAAAATCGTACTCTCCCAGCTTTTGGACCATCTTGAAGCCAACCACCTTCTCTACTGCAATCAATCTGCTTATCGCTCTGGACACTCGACGGAAACCGCTCTACTGAAAATAAGCAACGACATACTGACTGCACTCGACAACAACGACGTCTGCCTTCTCTCTCTGCTGGACCTGAGCGCGGCATTTGACACTATTGATCATGCCGTGCTCTTGTCCCGCCTTCAAAACTCTTTTGGCATTTCTCAGTCTGTCCTTTCTTGGTTTCAGTCCTATCTCACCGATCGCTACCAGTCTGTCTCTGTGAACGGCCTATCTTCTTCTGCTTCTCCTCTACAGTACAGTGTGCCCCAGGGCTCCGTCCTGGGGCCTATTTTGTTCGTCCTTTACACCCAACCCATCCCTTCAATTGCCGCTCACCACTTTCTCTCTCACCACAGCTTCTCCGACGACAACCAACTCTATCTCTCTGGACCTATCTCTGACCTCCCTCGCCTCATTGCCTCCACCCAGTCTTGCATCACCGACCTCAAGGCGTGGATGGACCTGAATAAGCTGAAGCTTAATGAGGAGAAAACCGAAATGATTCTTGTCTCTCATAAAAAACATCTCAATCATCCTTCTCTTCCCTCGTCTGTCGATCTCAATGGTTCTTCTATTGCTCTTTCTCCTGCTGTCCGCAACCTAGGTGTCACTCTTGACCAGTCCCTGTCCTTCCATCAGCATGTTGCCAATGTCTGTCGCACTTGCTTCTTTGAAATCCGCCGCATCTCCTCCATCCGTCATCTCCTCACTGAGGATGCCACTAAAACTCTGCTCTGCGCCTTTGTCCTATCCCGACTCGATTATTGCAATTCCATTCTATCTGGCTCTCCCAACTACATCATCGAAAAGCTTCAGCGTGTTCAGAATCATGCCGCCCGCCTCATCTTTCGTTCTTCCAAGCATGACCACATCAGCCCTCTTCTTCAAACCCTACACTGGCTGCCTGTTCAACAGAGGATTCAGTTCAAGATCTCCACACTCTGCTTCAGAAACTTTGATCTATCGTCCCCTAGCTATCTTTCTGACCTTCTTGATGTCTACTCCCCCTCTCGCTCCCTAAGATCCTCCGCAGACACCCGCCTTTTTAGGATACCATCAGCACGCACCAAAACATATGGCCAGCGCACCTTCTCTTACCAGGCCCCATCCATCTGGAACCAGCTCCCGCATTCACTCAGGCACTCCACATCTATGCAATCATTCAAAACCTCACTCAAAACACACCTCTTCCCTCACTAGTCCGTTAATGACCACACATCACCCTCTCCTGCTGGTCCTTGATCTGTCTCTTTCTTTCTCCTTCTTCTTCCCTTTCCAGCTCTATTCTTCTTCTCTCAACTAACTTTATGTATCCAATACTTTATTTATTTATTTACGACTGTTTTTCCGTCTAGAATGCATGTGCCTGTAGTTGGTATGAGTGAGTGCGTCGCGTTCTCGCTGTGCGCCTGTCTGCGAGTGTATGAGTCCTTGTCGATTTGTGTTTCGTATAATGTTCACTATGTATTTCATATTTTGTACGCGCCTAGGGCTATATTTAGATTAGGCGCACAAATGTTCATAATAATAATAATAATAATTTGGTCAAGAGTCAAAAGGTCGAGGGCGACAAAAGGTCGAAGGTGACAAAAGGTCAACAGCAAAACGTCAAAGGGACAAAAGGTCGAGGATTGAAAAAGGTCGAGGATTAAAAAAAAAGGTCGAGGATTAAAATAAAGGTCGAGGATTAAAAAAACTGTCGAAGTTTGAAAATGTCGACATACTGTTCTGTTCCCGTGTGTGTTAAATTCAATGTTTTGATTGCTTGAAGAAAACGATGTTTTGTGTACCTATTGTGCATTTTATGAATGTTGTGGTTTTTTTGGTGTTATTCAGAACAGTGTTCGTATTAACAGTGCCTTGGGTGACGGGTGTTTGTGTTCACGGACCCACGGCTTTGTCGGTAAATGAAAGCGTAGTGTGGTCAACGGTGAACACAGCTCGATACTCAACAGATTTTTTGGTGAAACAAGTCACTGATACGCTAAAAGTTCGAGTTGTTTTCTTTTCTTTTTGTTCTCCACTACTCACAAAAAGTTAAGGATCACTATGAGAAAACAGGTGCTCAATAAAATCAGTTCTCTACTGTTATTTATTTCTCAGTCAAACCAAATTGTTATGAATTCTTGTTCAGCTGTAAGTGGGCGATGTTGTGTTAGTGGGAAAATTGGACGGGATTCTCTACTACTGAGCTTGGTAGCAAAAGAAAAAGCGGAAACTTGCAAAAAGGGACCTTGTTTTGGACCGTTCAGCCCGGACACATTGCACAAGCCACATGAAAAAACCATTATGCACGTGCTAGCACTGCTGTTTATGTGTGAGATGCTGTCACTTGCTTGGCTCTTTGAGAAAACATACCACCAGTATTAGGCATTATCTGACAATGCCTCCACGACGAAAATTGAACAAGTTTGAGAGGGGACGAGCTGTTGCATGGTTCCAAGATGGTGTCCCCAAGCGAGAAGTGGCCAGGCGACTTCACGTGTCCATCTTGGTCATTGTCAGACTGATTCAACGTTTCACAGCCACTGGGAGGGTCCAGGAAAGACGCAGACCTGGGCGACCAAAGAAGACAACTCCACGTGAAGATCGTCTCATTGAACGACTAGCCTTGCAAACAAGAGCAGCCTCTTCCAGCATTATTCGAAGGCAGCTGAGGGTGGCAACTAACACCAACATCAGCCAGCAGACCATACGGAATCGCCTTCATGGGTTTAACCTCCGTTCTCGTCGCCCAGCTGTACGGCCACGCTTAACTCCAGCCCATAGGGCAGCACGCCGCGCCTTCTGCAGACGTCATGTGAGGTGGACACGTCAGCAATGGTCCCAGGTCCTGTTCAGTGATGAATCACGCTT
This sequence comes from Littorina saxatilis, assembly GCF_037325665.1. Lineage (NCBI taxonomy): Eukaryota > Metazoa > Mollusca > Gastropoda > Littorinimorpha > Littorinidae > Littorina > Littorina saxatilis. The sequence goes on from NC_090254.1 coordinate 21,841,252, forward strand.
CACCCTGAACCACAACGACGACCGACTGAGGGTCTGGAGGCGCCAAGGGGCACGCTACATTGACGCCACTGTCCAAGAAAAGGTGGCCTTTGGTGGAGGTTCTGTAATGGTCTGGGGGGCCTTCAGCATTCACCACAGAACACCCTCGTTTCATGTACAGGGTAATCTGACTGGCCTCCGATACCGGGATGAGATCCTTCGACCGCTGGCTGTGCCTACACTGCAGCAGATGGGACCGCAGGCTGTCTACCAGGATGACAACGCTCGCCACCACAGGGCAAGGGTGGTCAACGACTTCCTGCAGCAGTCTGGAGTCAACAGAATGGAGTGGCCAGCATGCAGTCCCGATCTTAACCCGATTGAGAACCTCTGGGATGAGTTGGATCGCAAAGTGAGGAGCAACCACCCCCCTCCCAGGGATGTCCAGCACCTCTACCAGATGCTGCAGGCTGAGTGGCAGGCGCTTCCACAGAGGATCTTCACCACCCTGGTCAACTCTATGAGGACTCGCTGCGTCGAGTGCCAGAACAGCCAGGGCGGTTACACGCATTACTGAACTTTTGGGAGCATCTGAATGCCATGTCTTGTGATTTCAACGACTTTGTGAAATTAAATTTTGATACGTACACACTTTGATCAAATGTACAGACCAAACGATTGCTCGAAAGTGAAGGAAATGTTGAATCGGTATCACTAAAGCATTGAATTAAACGTTTGCCAAATACCAACGCATTGGCTTCCTTATTTGGAAAGTTATGAATTTGTGTGCAAGTGATCCTTAACTTTTTGTGAGTAGCTTATATTTAAACTTTAAAATAATTTCCAAGCGAAGAGAAAGTTACATTCGGACAGGGAAACAGACACAGAATGGAGCTTTGCAAATCACAGAAAATACAATCGAATAGACACTTGAAGCAGAATTTGTTTTAAGAATGGACACTGAAAATGTCGCCAGCTATCCGACAGTTTTGAGGTGAAAACGGGGGTACGACAAGGATGTATACTGTCACCATTCCTATTTCTTCTGGCTATCGACTGGATCATGAAGACCACAACAGCAGGCAGGAGAAATGGGATACAATGGACACTCTTCGATCAACTGGAAGACCTCGACTTTGCGGATGATCTTGCCCTCCTTTCCCACAACCATGCCCAAATGCAAGACAAGACTACTCACCTGGAGACAATATCAGCCGGTGTAGGACTCAAGATCAACAAGAGGAAAACCGAATTGATTAAGACCAACACCACAGCCGACAATCCGGTGATGATCAATGGGGAGCCCATCAAGGAAGTGGAGTCCTTTGTTTACCTGGGGAGCATCATTGACGGACAAGGAGGCTCGGACAGGGACGTCAAAGCAAGGATTGGGAAAGCACGGGGAGCCTTTGTCATGCTAAAGAAGATCTGGAGTTCCAAGGAGATTAGCCAAAGGACGAAGCTTCGGATCTTCAATTCAAATGTCAAGTCTGTTCTTCTCTATGGGTGTGAGACATGGAGGACAACAGAGACCATGCTGGGAAAGATCCAAATCTTTGTCAACACCTGCTTGAGGCGCATCCTAAACATCAGATGGACGGACAGAATCCGAAATGAAGACCTTTGGCAGAGAGCTGACCAGAAACCAGCGGCGCAGCAAATTCTCCGGAGGAAATGGGGCTGGATAGGGCACACCCTGAGAAAGCCAGCATCCAGTATCACGAGGCAAGCCCTGAAGTGGAATCCACAAGGGAAAAGGAAGAGAGGCCGGCCGCGCAACAGCTGGAGACGAGACACTGAAGCAGAGATCAACAGGCAGGGGAAGACCTGGAGCCAGATCGAAAGGGCAGCCCAGGACCGTGTCGGATGGAGAATTGTCGTCGATGGCCTATGCTCCCCCGGGGGTTCATAATGGCCTAAGTAAGTAAGTACTGAAAATGTCAATCCTTGACCTTTTTTCAATCCTCGACCTTTTTTCAATCCTCGACCTTTTGTCCCTTAGACGTTTTGCCGTTGGCCTTTTGTCACCCTCGACCTTTTGTCGCAGTCGACCTTTTGACTCTTGACCAAATGTCCTCGACCTTTTGTGCCTCGACCTTTTGATCCTCGACGTTTTGGTTCTCACCCCATTTTCTCGGCTCGCGCGGCAGCAAACAGGATGTCTCTAGACTGATATATGTAATGAACAACAAGATCACTCACTGATATGGGAGATGTGGGGACACCGAGGTTAGCCCAACGAAGACTTTCTCCCAGTTCCTGTAACTCAGCAGGTTGAGGACCGCATGCCACTTGTCTGGCGTGTTCATCGTGGGAAGGTGACCGCCTTTACTCCAGCACAGACTCGCCGCATCGTTCCAGGACAACAAACCGGGAGGAGTGAATGGGTAGAAGAAACACGACCCCCCTGCTGCCAGGTAATCAAGTCCACAGGTTTCCTCCGAGCTGTAGGGGCAGCCAACCTCGTCCTCGCCCCCGGCGCATTCCGTTATCAAGTTGCAGAGCAGATGCTGCTTGAAGTCAGCCCAGTAAGGTACGGAGCAGTTCCACAGACCTCCAGCTAACCGCTGCGGCAGTGCGCTGTCGTGGTGGTACGAGACGCGCAGTGAGAACCCCGTGTTGAGCCCCTTGCTGGCAGTGTGCAGCATGTGCATGTACCTCACGTGCAACTGCTGACAGCGGACTGTGAACGCTGGAGGGGTCATGTGTCCGCAGAATTCTAACTCCTCTGTATCCGGGCCGTTCGGTTCAATGCGAAGTGATATTTCACACATTATGGCAAAATTGAGGCCGAGGTGTTCGAAGCTCATCATCACTTCGTGACCAGTTGGGACAGTCAGGTTGACCTCCATGAATAAAGATTCGATGAAAAAGTGCGTGTAACTGTTCCAGAACGGCGGCCGTATGGTGGCTGAGAACAAACAGAAAACAAACAAACAGACAAGCTGACAATCACACCAGCGCAGTTTCTACTCTTCAGTTCAACACAATTCCTATTTCATCTTCTTCAGCAGCGCAAGAAAATTTATTCTCGATCATTCTGGCAAACAGCAAGAAATTGCTAAGGAAAATTTGGATTGACTTTGACAAACTCACAAGTTTATTCGTTTAAACTTGAATTTTTTACCAGGTGTTCTTTTTGATTCGACTCTAATTTTTTATTTTTTTTTATTTTTTTTTTTACGATTACAAGAACCTATGCTATATTAAGATCATTATTTATTTCTGCCATGTGCTGTGTGCATTGGTGCGATAATGATGCATTCCCAGCATTCTTTGCCGTTGGTAACCTGGGCTAAAAGTCCTTAAAGAAGAAAAGTTGTTTATGACGATTAGTTTTATCTGCTGTTTATTTTATTTTTTTATTTTTAATCAATCAATCAATATGAGGCTTATATCGCGCGTATTCCGTGGGTACAGTTCTAAGCGCAGGGATTTATTATTATTTTTATTTTTTAAAATTCTTATTTTATGCAATTTATATTGCGCACATATTCAAGGCGCAGGGATTTATTTAGTCTCAGTATGGTTCGCAAAATGTGCCAGAGGTTGTTTTTTGGTTTTTTTTACATTTTGAGAAATGAAAAAAAAGTTTTAGGGGGGGGGGGGGGGGATAGGGTCGTTCGGGTTATCCTTAACCAACATATAATTTTGATTGGTTTAGTCGTCTTGAACAAATTTTCTTGCACTATATAAAGTTGCTTTTTTTTTTTAATACAAAAAAAAAGTCCACCGCTGACCCCACAGCCGGACTAAACAAGCTAACTGACCGGCAGTTGACGAGGACCATGAAACCTCCAGGTTAAATGCGGGTATCCCCAACCGACGCTTCACCGGCCTGTAAGAAATGTCGAGGTCTAGAGACTGAGGATAATAAGGGGAGAGCAGCAAGACACTAATGTTGCCCCACACGGTCAGTACCAAAGCAGGATGGTCCAATCTGTCTTCAAAATTCAACATGGGCTGGGCAAACATGTTTCCGACACTTACTTTAACTCCTCTTTCGCCGTCTTTCGGTGTGTTTGTCACTTTAAATTTCAAAATCCTGACAATGTAGGCCTTATTTGGGGTAATCGCGTTTTGCATAACAATGGTGCACGACCCTGAAACGGTCCTATCTGTTGTGGTGTTGCTGGAGCGGTATCGAACGGACACTACGGTTTCTGTGAAGCCTGGATCGTGCACCACTGTAATAGGAAAAGACTTCTTGGTTTCAGATTTCTGTACGCAACGAGTGATGTTTTTCGCGTCCAGTCTGACTAGACGTGTTCGTGTTTTTGGTCGTCCCGACCTGTGCGAAT